>NC_051155.1:234133993-234307978 GCF_013339745.2 Dermacentor silvarum
GCCAGTATTTGATGCACAGAAGCGGTTCTATCGGAGTTTGGGCTTATTTCTTGACATCGCTCCTGATTTATTTGCGAGCGTGATTTGCCCGCAGATTGTTTTCTTCTTCAAGGGGGGGGGGGGGGGGGGGGGGGGGGGGCAGCTCATTCCGATCACGGCGAACACGCTGTTTCGTGAGAGCGACTTTTTCACCGAACCGTTCCTGGTATAGAACACGCTCACTTTGGTAGGCAAGCATGCGCGCATTTTATTCTAAGACGGTTCACCATATTCACCAAATTTCCACTCGATACATAAATATAATGCTCTATACGGATTTTAACCATGGTCTTGCTTGGTTGGCTACCTTAAACGTGAACAAAGTAAAAAGGAGAAAGAAAGTGTTTCCTGGAAATCGAACCTTCTTCACACTTGTCTAGAGCGTAGATGTGACGCAATTGCAATGATTTGGCTGCTTTAGTGCGCCTCAATGACACTGCAAGAGGCACCTAGACAGTGCAATCGCTGACCTTAGTCACCGGACTAAAACCATCTATAACTGGTCTTGTCACTGCCACTACCACCACCACCCTCTATCGAAATTGCCTGTTATGAGACAGCTTGCAGTTCAGTTTGCCTTGCCACGTAGGCCGGTGTTCACTACTCGTGCTGTTCGATGTGCCATAAATACAACTGGTACGATACGCAATGGGGGGCACATGGCGATAGAGGGCCGCAGGCAGTCTATAGAGACTGTCCTGCGGCAGTCCTGGTCAGGTCATGGAAAACTGGAAGCTCCGCGAGTGCTGCAACTCGATAAGCGCAGACTTTCATGTCTGGCAGTTTTTCTACCGAGGCAAACTGTCATGAAACATGCACTCCGGTAGTTTAGATAAGTCTACTACAGACCATACCGCTCCCGGCCGTCTTCTATACAGAATGGCGCATGCTACACGAGCAGGAGTGTGTTGCTAGGTGTCGGTCACCTAGCCTTGAATATAAATGAAATTCCTCCTCCCAAGTGCAAACCTTCTGATGAGTCTGGTGCTAAAACGCTTAGTGATACTTATGAAGCAGACGACAACACCTCGCAACGAGTATGGCTGAAGTTCGCGGTTCCAATTTCCCCTTGGTTCGAGTCCCAGACCGCTATTTCAGCGCTGACAGCTGTATACGAAAGGCACGGCCCTCTATGAGAGCGGACATGTACATGATTTCACCGGAGTTTGGGACAACCCAGTGCGCATACGTGCCAAGTGCCTCCCGCTTACAAGCCGAATATCTCCCAATAAGTGCCTTCAAGGTCGCCTCAAAAACATCCGTTGAGAATTTCATAATAGAAATCCATACACTCGTCAACCGAGTCACCAAAGGCACGTGCGAAAAGCGAGAGTTAGCGCTCCACCACCGATGCAATTCAGCTGCGTACGCCGACGAACTGCCCTCCCCGTTGCAGTTATCGCGTTCTGAAATTCCCTTAGTGGCCTGCTTGGAAACGTACAAAGGTGAAGTCTTACCCACTTATGGGTACTTTTTTATGTTACGGAAGATAGAAGTGGCACGCTATATTTAAAGGTGGAGCAGCACCGACGAAGTTAAATGGGCACTAGCGGCAAAGCCGGAATTAGTACTTTGCGGCGTACGAATTGCACGCCTACACCGTAAAAGATAGTAAGGAGGAATTCAGTCGAGTACAAAATGTGTACGCAGAAAGGCACTTCACTGTGTAAACAAAGCATTCTGCATGGTATATCTGCTCAGACGTGTCAAAGTAAAGTAAAGACCTCACAAACATGACGCGAAGTTTTCGGCAAAAATAAAACATCAGTGCTACATGCAGCCGGTAGCAGCACTCCTCACCGCGAGCTACTTTTTTTTTTCTGAAACATTTCCCAAGTAACCACAATAGCGAAGACGTCCTCGGGCGAAACGAATAAAGCTGTTAAAGAAGCGTGTGCCTGTAATCATTGCGATAAAACACAGCGGGATTTAAGTCCCTGCAAGAGCGAGGCGAGTGGAGGTCAAAACTTCTCACTTAAAAAAAATCCACAACGGTTCCGCATGAGGCAACTAGCAACAGTTCAACATGCGCGAAACCACGCATAAAACAGATCCACAAACATGAACTGCGTGACAGCTAGTTCGACGGTTTACCGGCCGGATAAAGCCAACAAACCAGTGCTTGCAAGCCTCACGAGCTTTAACACACAACACGATGCAATAGCAGTCGTGCACCCTAGCTAGAGCAAAGCGGCCAAATGGTAGAAGCGGCAAGCTGAGTTCAGAACCTAAGAAAAATGCCTTTAACCCGCATGCTGGACTCCGAGCAAACCAAGCTATAACTTGGGTAGGCCGTAATCAACTTCGTCGTTTAGCCGTGTAAACATGATCGAGTGCAACAAACACCGAGAGCACCAATAAAAGCGCGAGAACAAGAAAGTTGCCGCCGAACGGCGGCGATTCATTACTACCGTTGTTCCCGCTCATGAGGCCTCGAGGGGGATTGTTAAAACCGTGACGCCGGCAAGTTTTCCCACTTATTCGAGGGCCCCACCGCGCCACAATTTTCTTCGAGATGCCCTGAAGCTTGAGCCACCGCACACATGAGGCGGGTGTTCCTTATTTCGCTTCGAAACCGTGAATCAAACACAGAAACACAAGCAACGATGCAGAAAACTACGATGAACGGCTGCCTCCTATCCCGAGTGCACTTAGCAAGACCTGCCACCAGCAGCGCGTCCGTCGGCGCGCACTACGCGTATACACACTGCTTGCATACCTCTTAGGGACTGTTGTAGATGACTTGCGAAAAATTTACCTGGGAATGGTGTAAATTATATATGTTATGAAGACAGCCTCGAACAGACGCAGGAGGAACAAATTTGCTGTGCACGTGCCCCGTCTGAAGAAATGGGTTCCCAGTCAAAACACTTGTCAGTCTGAAACGTTGGTCAGGACTGACAGCGCTGTGCATGTTTCGCTTCAGCGAGCGAACGCAGTGTGGCCGAGTGTGAAGGAACTGAGTAAGGGAAGTCGAGGAGAAAGACGTTACAGTCAAACAGGTGTTCTGGC
Organism: Dermacentor silvarum; assembly: GCF_013339745.2. NCBI lineage: Eukaryota > Metazoa > Arthropoda > Arachnida > Ixodida > Ixodidae > Dermacentor > Dermacentor silvarum. The sequence continues at coordinate 234,137,045 of NC_051155.1, forward strand.
GGAAAGCCGGCCGTTTCTTTATATATATATATATATATATATATATATATATATATATATATATATATATATATATAGTAACTGGATTTTTTTGAATGGGCCAAGCGTATTTAGAGAAATGAGACCCTTGAAAAAGGATGGTCCACCGACCACAACTGTTGGGTGAATATACCTAAGATATCCGCGAAGTTGTGCTTCTCATTTACACACACACACACACACACACACACACACACACACACACACACACACACATATATATATATATATATATATATATATATATATATACATATATATATATAAAAGAACGGAAACCGAGTGGCCCTTTATTTATGAGCCAAGTCATAAGATTACACATATATATATATATATATATATATATATATATATATATATATATATATATATATACATGTATACATGGAGCGAGACATAATTATAAACAGTTTCCAACACACTGTACTGGAAATCCTACATTAACAACTTGCTCCGTTTTCAGATAAAAAAAACTTCATTCTTATAGCCGATTACGAGGGATTTCTTTGTTAGGCTTAGCTAGATGACAAAATTGTTCTTCATAACAATTTATTTGCTTTCGAGTTTGCCACCGTAACGACTAGAATCTGCAGAAAGAAAGAAACGAAATACACGGCAGTGTTGAACGATATGCCACCTCTCTATTTTTTTCCTGTTACTGATTGCTCTTTCTCAGCGCACATCGACAGAGACCAGCCGTTTTCCTAAAGCTTTGTTTATCTTGGTCATTTGGACATCGTAAATTCCCGACGCCACTTGCTCGAACAGATTCCACGCATTAATATTAATCAAAACTTCGTTAACGTGACCGGAATCAAGGACTGTGTTTTCCGAGATCAAGAAGAACTTACTTTTTTCGTTCTCGCGGGCTTCGCTACTTACTACTAGAGGAAGCGGTGTGAATCTCTCTAGTCGCGATCACGAGGCCCTCAACTTGTTTCCTCGGGCTTGATTTCGGGTGTGCGTATAAGTTTTGTCTTTTATTCACTTACAATATCGAAGCATAGCGCTTTTGTTTTTCTTTTTTTCCGTTTTTTTTTCCTACCGCCATGGCCCGCTAGGCCGCCGCATTTTTTCGTTTACTTCTAACAAACAAGGACAAAGTGAAAAATGGGGAGACGAGCTCTTGACAAGAAATCATGCGTTGAGAACCACGGCAGGAACATCCTTACAAGAAGAGTATGTAAAACAAAGCGTTATGTCATATGTTATATACGTAGATGAGAACGAGCCTTCTAATGCGTACAGAAGGGAGACACGAAAACACACTTCGTCAGAAATACCTGAGAGAGAAAAACAAGTGAACTGACATTTTAACTTTACTGAATTTTACATGCCTTTTCCTCTACTGCTCTTCCTTCAGATTATAAGCTTGTAATGCGTTACTGCTAAATGCTCGTTTAAGTGTCTGACGTTCAATGCGTGGTGTGCTCCCTGAGGGTGACTAGCACAGTTATACAGGGTACTTTGAATATTTCACGGTACTTTGAAGCGAGCTAACAAGCTTTGGAAAAGTGTGCTGGCAACCTTCCCGTCTTTCCCTCTGCTATTCCTCTCGTATAATTTTGGACAAATCACAAATGTGGTGGTCCCAAGCAAGTCCTGATGATGACGGAATAGCACCGAATGCACGACATAACGTCGTCACCTGTTTGACTTCTTGTTTTGCACAGAGCACAAGCATTAATTCGTTCACTCTACCTCAAGCGCACTTCTAGGCTCTCTTTACGAAATCGGCGCCCAAATAGTATGGCGCAAAAGCAGGCAATCTATGGTTGAGCTCATACGTAGGCAGATTATGTAGCGCAATCGGAGGCCAGCAAGAAGAATTGGCGAGCAGCCCGACTCAACAATATTAACACGAATTTCTTAATCATCTTGCTCCCCTGAGCTCCACCATTGTAATGGACGTTGAATGTACCAGGGATGCAACAAGCGGCCCTGAATTCACAGCTAACCCATATGCCTCATCTGCAGTTATCGGGCCACGGCCTCCTTATGAAACTGAAAGGAAAGCGTCACAAGTTTGAATTCTACTACAACATGACAAATTATTTACAGTAGGACGCGTTCAAAGCTACACGAAGTGCCTTCACAGCTGAGAAAAATCTTTAATTACTGCTAGTTGAGCAAATAATGCACTGAGGGTATATGACGTCCGTTTAATATGTCGAAACATGAACAGCGTTGCGGTGGTGCAAAAATTTATCAACTGACCGAAATTAAAGAAGTGACAAATTGAAAGTTTGTTTGGAAAGTACATTAAAGCTTTGTGTTCTGAGTAGAATTGAAACTTGGTTGCACAGGTTAGGACACAGTTCTGCACTGTGACATCGTGAGAACACGCTTCAATTGATTTGCGAATTTCTATGGACTTTCACATTTCATCGCAAAACCGCTTCAAAATGTGCCTGTTCCAACTGGGTGATGTGTAATTCTGCCGATATCAAGGTTGGCTGGCCAACGTTTTACAGATGGCATAAATTTTAGAAGCTACGGGCTATATTTTAATGAAGCACACGCTTGATGAGAACCATGGGTGCACAACTTTATTTTGCGTCGTCTTCAGATATAGTTGGATCAGCGATAAGAATAAAGAGATCCGAAATTCTCGTTTCCCTTTTCTTTTTTAATCACAACAGAACGAAGAAACCGATAATGAAGCTAGAGAAAGGCGAAGGGAAAACTAATTATGTTTCCGAAATGTACAAATACGCAAACAAAGAAAAATGAATGTGAATAAAAAGATAAGAAAGTTCTTAAATATGAATCCATGCCAACTCGCCCAACTTTCGGTACTACCGAAAAGATAATTTGCCGGAGGTGTCGCAGTTGCATGAGCTGTTTTAGAAGCTTACACATTAATGTAGGTACAACATGTGACTCAGTCGAAACTACAATGATAACTTGGACCCGTATTCACAAAAAAGCTCTTATGCTAGTGAAGGTTGTAAGACCAAAAAAAGAACTAACACATTATTAGCGAAGAGCGCCGACGAATCAGAAAAAGTTCTTACGAACGAAAACTTTTTTGTATTCGGCCCCTGATTTCATCAGCTGAATAGCCTGCATAACGTTTCTTTCAACTTACGCACAAAAATACTGAGATCAAGTGAGTGCAGGTCATTTCTTCAAAGGATCTAGCCATCTTGAAGCTGTATGATTGTCAGAACCATTAATTAGTTTACAGAACATGTTAGAAAAAGAGCCACCCTCTTTGTTACTTCTGTCGGAGGGAAAATACCCTCAGGCGTGGTATTGTTGAAAATTGTAGGCCAGAGTCCCTAAAAAAAAAAAAGAGCGTGGACTAAAATAAAACGTTTCTTACAGACTTTTCCTTCCGCGCGCAAAGAATCAATTAGCGCTAAAATGCATTGGTTCTTATGGAATAATAATAAGGAATGATAATCGGCAAGACCTGATGTTTGCTGTTACGACGTAACTGGGCAGCTTTATAATGAAATTACCTAACGCTCTTGTCGGTCATAATTTCTCTCTCTCTCTCTCTCTCTCTGTGTGTGTGTGTGTGCGTGTGTGTGTTCATCGGGCTTCTTTTTTGTTCATGCACGTATAGTCTTTTCACGTGACCTCTCAGTACCGCTGACATTCCGTATTTCGTAAGGAAAACCATTGACTTATTCATTCCTAATTATTCTAAGCAAATTAAACCAGCTCATTAGTTGCTATATTACAGAAAAAATAAACAACAGCTTTAAAAACAGAGTTAAACGTAATCCTTGCGAATGCGCGTTAGCGATGGCAATGACAATGTTTCAATCTTGGCCGTTTTGTATGCGTAGCAAAAGAATAACGTCGGCGGCCATTTGCAAAGGCCGATCCTTTAGCGCTTCTTCGCCGATGTCAAGCATAAAAAAAGGCATCGTCAATATGACCAGCATTACCGTTTTTATCGCATTTTCATTGCTAATGAAGTTATGCCACTGTTATCCTCAGGGTCAGCTGAGGGTACATAAAGGCTGCTAAGGAAAGCAGTTGCTGCTCTGATGAAGACAAGTTCCCTTTTCAAAACGTTGGTAGAACAAACGAAACATTAACAGTTTCCTTTGATTATGTAAGTGATTAACAGTGGTAAGACGTTGTACTACCACTGTTAATCATTTCCAGCCTCCATCTTTCTCTGAACCACTATCTCGTTTGGACGTACATATTTCCAACGTTTTCATGCACCTCGAATGTGGCCTTTGTGATCCATTAGCTTGGCACGTCCTGCCAATACAAACTGGACCACAAATCATCTCTAACACTTGAAGAACTTGTTGCAATAGGGGAAGCCACCCGCTTTATCTCGTGCCTGACACCTCGTACATGGACTATCATTTCTGAGGCGAAATTAGCACTGCAAGTCATCGATTATTTCTCGAGAAGAGGCCAGTATTATGTGCTAGCATTCGACGTCCACAGATATTCGATTTTGCGCAGTGGAACGGTCACTTAATTATCTTCCAATTGGTACCTGGCCACTGTGGCCCGGCCGTCAACAAGCTAGTTGATGCGGAAGCAAGAACCGCTGTTACTAATTCCATCGGCGTAAAGATTCCATACTCGCGAAGTGATGTAAACTTTTTGTTGACTGCGCTTAGGCGAGAGTGCACAGCAGATTGCTGGGCTCAACCAGACCATTGTTACAAGCACCTGAGGGAAATACACTCTGGCAGGACTTCTCGCCTCTCGGCTAAATTCAAGCGATGCCAAACAAGCATGTTTCTCCGAATTCGCCTGGCAATCGCCTTTACTCGACGCTATGCACGCCTTATCGGTTGTGTCGACAGCCCGAACTTGAAACATGGCCAGGAGTCTGAGACTCACCAACATTTATTTTGCGACTTCCCTCTCTACGCGTCAAAGCGGAAGACGCTCACTTCTGTGCCAGCAAGCATTGGCAGGCATTGTTTGAAAGCACAATTTTGTGCGCAATGTGTGACCGCACACTAGCAACAACAGCTGCAAGGGCAGATCTACACTTTTGGAGGATCACCGGACTAGACTCAAGGTTTGACGAAACCATTGTGTGATTGTATATATGCATTCCTTATTCCTTTCCTCGTCATCATCTTTCGTCACTCTTTTAAAGCGTAAGCTGTTATGGGCTCATTCCAATAGCCGTTTCGGGTGGCGATGTTGTCCGCCGCCGCTGACACCTCCGACGGTGTCCGTCGCAGCTATTGCCAGGAATGAGAAAGAGAAAAAAAAAGTGGGCAGCTTGCACTAGTTGTGCAAGGCTGGAGTAAACAGCGGAGCTGGTGATCGACATAGCTTCTTCCAGGTTTTACTAGCCTTGGCGTGTTTAGCAGCAGCTGCTTCGGCGCGATACTCCGGATTAGCACGCAATCGCCGCATTCGTTCTCGGCTGGCAGCACGACGAGCTTCCAGCTGAGCGGCTTCTGCTTCGGGAGTCTTGTACTTCACAGCCATCCCATGTTACATTTACTCGATGCGAAGTCTACGAGAGTTGGGTGTGTCGCCGTCACGGCGACATGATCTTTATAATCAGTGTGACCTCATGGCCAAGCTTCATGACTAAGCAAAGCAAGAATTGCGGCGCGAAGCAATGACATGGCTGGGCGAAGCTGGGTAAGTGATTGCTAAGCGACCGCATTGACGGAGCGGGTCTGTTGAAACGCGGGGTCGGCGTTGCAACGCGGTGGAACGCAGTGTCGGCATTGGAACGTGGTGTTGGTGTTGCATGCTGCGCTATGCAACGCGCAGTGACGCCATCGCTGGTGCGGCGGCGGAGGAGCGTCGCCCGAGCTAGGAGAAGTGAGGCGTAGCTTCCACTCTGCGCCGTCGCTTGGCTAAGGCTTCCTCGGCTCTCTGTGCAGTGTGGAGGAAAGAAACAGAACAGGAGAAGCCCTGACGTCACGTTTTTGAAGCCGGAAGTGCGGTCATGTCGGTGTGCGATCTCCCTCTGCGCTTCCAATCAGGGGTTCTGCAGCTTGCCGGAGCAGAAGGGCGCGAACTTTGAACTTGCATTGTTACGAGCCGCCGGAAGTGTGTGCTGCTGACGTGCGTCAAAACAAAGCCTACGATATTTCTGTAGCAGTTTTAGTGAAGCAGACGCGCTCCTGTGTTTTTCCGTGGCACGTTGAAGAAGGCGACGAAAACCCGCGCCGTGATTGCTTGAGTATATCTGTTGGCACTACCACCAAGGCTCTACACATATATCTGTTGCTGGCTGATACTCACACTCACAGACCCAAAACACAACTTTCAAGCTTACACACCACACTCCAAAGTCAGCTTTTCTCGCGAACAAAAGGTGCTGCAAGAAAGACACCGGCGGAAAAATCTTATCTAACTTTTCAGAGGCCGATAGCAACAGCAAAAGCTTCAGGAGCGCGGTTGCTATGACAACATTGTCATTTGGGATACCCGTCCGAGTGATCCTTTGCGAAAAACAGCACGTGACTTCCGCCACACTTTCTCCAATACGTCCGTGCTGGCAGGAGCCTCTCCTGGGTTTCCTTCCTCCATGCTGTGCAGGATAAGCTTGACGCTGGCGATTGTATTCTTATTTGGCCAAGCAGCGTGATTCCCAGAAAGCGGCGTCTTTCCTCGCAAGTGCGGTTCTTCCTCGGTCTCCCCATGGCTGCTACTACCGCCCACACACTAGCAGCCCTGCCTTCACACCTGCTACGCGGAACGTTTATGGCAAGTGGAGCAGACGTACTGCGCGCAGTGTCTGCGCAGAGTTTTGCGAAGCTATCGCACAGCTGGTAGGGGGTTGCTAGGCAACGCAGTGACGTCATAATTCGGCGAGGTTTTGCGGCTCGCGGCACAAGTTACGGCCGGCTTAAACACCTCTGCTGTTAAAAAAAAGTGTGGGAGTCATCTACTCAGCCACGCAAGCGCTCGCTATCTATAGCTTAATTGCAGCGGAAACGTGCCCTATACGCGCGTCCTAGCGAGCGAGGAGTCACGAGTCACGCATTGCAGTTGCATAATTATACACCAGGTGGTACACCATGTAGCAGTTGCATAGGTAGCGGTACAAGGTAGATAGAGAATGTTAGCGGAAGAAAAAGCATATTAAGGAGATGTATACAAAAATGCTAGAATTAAAAACATGTATTCCTGATTAAATAAAGCTGCACGATGACTACTCGTCACCGCCCCGTTTCAAAGGGGATGCCAATAAATCATCATCATTATCATTAGCATCGTATCAGTCCACTTGACATGCGCATCGCGTAGCTTCGATACGTGCAAACTTCGAATTGGAAATGTGATGTGTTCCACCAGGTGTCTCGACATGTAGCAGTTGCATGTTGTATGTAGCTGGACCTGGTTAGCCCAAGCAGAATAGGTGACTATTTGTCACCGCCCCGTGTCAAAGAGATGCCAATAAATCATCATCAACAGCTTCGCATCGTGCCATGGGTCAGGGGATGTGACATGTTCACCGCGCAGTTTCGATACCTGTGCTTGCTCTTCGTTACACATCATAGCACCTCCTCGCAAGTATACGAACCGCTGCTGAAGACGTCAATCGTATAGAGCTACGAGCGCGGCTGCAGCCAGACAACGTCGGGCTCAGCAGACCACTGTGCACAGAGCAGCACAAGCCGCAGCTCCCCGTCTACGCCGGGCAGAACATTCACATCATTGTCATGAAAATGGCACTGAGACTTCGCCGCGAAGACCCTCTAGTGCGTACTGTAGAAAATGGAGCTCCTATGGAGCCGCTCCTCCAGCTTACGCTGTGACTCTGTTGCATGTGCCGCGCAGGCCTGTGCCTTTTTCTTGTCCCCCCCCCCCCCCGCCCCCCTTTTTTTTTTCTTCTATGCAGAATAGCAGGCCGATTTCTCTGTCCGTGTGCCTACGCATTGTCGTTCCCGCCGATGTGCATGATGTTATTGCTAAGGTAAAAAAAAATCCCCAAAAGCTAAAACACACTAGCAAGAGATATTGCGAGATATATTTCATTTTGGCCAAGAGCATTAAAAAAAACGGAGAAAATTTTGTCATTTCGACGTCTAAAACTGTGAACTTTTGACCAAGTACCCTGTTGGAACTTGTAGAAAAAAAAGTGGCATAAGCCGTCACAGATGATTCACAAAGTCAGCGATAGCTTCCGTGATTGACCCTGGTGCCTATATCCATGCTATTCCGTGAAATACGGCCTTCCTTATAAGCACATCAGCCGAAACACTAAGGCCTAACCTCGCCGTCAGCCTCAATGACTACCACAATGTCACTCCGAGTCTATCTCAGTGTAATGTACAACCCAACCTCGTTGCTAGCTGCGCTCCTCTGAACTGTCCTTATTTCTGCACGCGTACTTATTCGCGCATGTCGTCTACATAACAATGTCTTACCGACTAATAGTTCAGAGAAAGAAATTATTCCCAAAAATAGGTACCAATTCGTGTTGTGAATTCCGACAAGAAAGAATAACACGTATTTTACAATATATTTCTTTAACCGCCATTTTTTTTTAGAAATCAAAGGCTTGTCCATACACGAGGGAAGCCACAATTAGCGATTGAATGGCCCGGAATCAGCACCTTCATGTCACTTCCTGAGTGCACAAAGAACAAAGCGCCCTGCATGCCGGACTTCCTCGCTACGTTGCTGTGGGTAAGGGAATAGCGGGGAAGAGTCACCAACTTTTTTCTGCGCAGTCTGCCTGGCACGCGCAACTCCCTTCTCCGCAGCAGTCAGAAGACAGACGCGCAGGCCACCCGCTCATTCTCGGTACACGTGCGCGCAGCAGCGCCAACAAATTCCCCCCGCACCGGGGGCCAAACGAGGTCCTTTTATTTGAGTTGCCGGTGTTTGCACACGACCTCATACCTCCGTTTCCCCTGCTTCGTTTTGCGTCTCGGTCGGGTGCGGGGCTATTTGTTCCCGGACCTCATCCCCCCCTAACAGTGTGCTGTCGCGCCCCGTGCTGTTTTCTTGTTTTGGCCTGCACTCCGGATTCCGCATTGTTTTGCGCTTGTTTTCCCTTCGGTTCTCGTTTGAAATGTCAGCGACGGTGGGGCGACGCGAGCCCCGAGGTGCAAAGTGCTCCCTGTCACCCTTCGCTATTGGCTCCTGTTCGTTGTTTGAGCTGTACGGCCTTGCAGGTCCCAACTATACAGGTGTAGCGATTTTCTTGCTTTCTCTCTCTTGCACGCAAAGCAGGACGCACCATCTGCGTATTGGAAGATTGGCAGAGCGTTGTAACCCCGAGCTGTAATTAAAGGAGTGTGTACGACGTGTCTTCAGCTCTCTTCCTTTGCGACAGGCAAAAGTCACTAAAAAATATTTCAGACAGATTCGGAGCACTGCGGCGCACTTTTTGCCAGAACCGATAAAAAAAAAAGAAAAAGAAACTGCGATAAGTAGCTATTAGGGGCAAGCTGCCTTGTTATCTCAATACGCGGAGTGTCTCGTAATTTAGAGCAAAATTAAAATAAAGAATAATGCTCATCATTGGGATACAGATGCAATATCGTTATCAGCAACCCGTTATCAGGATAGTCGCCGTCCTGTTTAATTCTCATCGTAGTTATAAAGAATCTCCAAGAGATTCTTTTTCGCGCTTATAGAGAGAGAAACGTTGACAAAACTCGAATGAAAAAGATACAGCTGCAACAGAAATGTCACCGTGTGTACTGGGCCAACGTCAGACCACTGTCTACCTATTGAATCATGCCTTCAGCTTTCAATGCTTATATATATGGCTGTTGTGTATTGCACTGAAAGTTTTTTCTATAAAAGAATACATCCGTTTCCTAGTAGCATGCCGGGCAAGTTGGTGTTGTTGCATGATGAAAACTGAAGACGACGAAGGATGAGGAAACGCGTGAGGCGAAAGCTCGCGCTAGCGCCATCGTAGAAGTTGGTGGAGTAAACCGCATCAGACGAACGTCAGTCTCTGTCTTCAACATAGCCTTTGGCGCCGTGAAACCCGGGAGAAGACTGGCGTCCTGCACCGACGATGGATCGACTGCGACGCAGCAGAGGTATACTTCGAGACGCTGCTACAAGGCTCATCTCGTCCGCTACCGAAGCGCTACAAGCCGAGCATCCTTCGCCATCCGACCTGCAAGTTATTTTGGATGACCTGCAGGGCAAGGACTCGGTGCTAGCAGCGCTCAACGAGAAGATTGCTGACCTCATGGACGATGGTGACGACTATGAGGCGGAAGCCACCGTAGCTCTGGAGTACCGCGACAAGATCCACCCCACCTTGAGCCGGGTCCGTTTCCTTCTGAATTCTGCTGCAAGAGCCGCAGAGAGCGCCACACAGAGCGTTCTGAGCGAAACCGCCACCCAAGGCTTCTCCACTCAAGCAAGTTCCCGAGAACCGTTACAACGAGTTGCCCTACCGAAACTACAGGTACTCGTTTTCTCCGGTGAACATCGCGAGTGGTAGGGCTTCTGGGAACATTTCGAGGCTACGAGCCATAACAACCACGACCTATCCGACATATAAAAGTTTTCCTACTTAAGATCCTACTTACTCAAGTTGCTCTGGGCAACTTTTTCCTTAAATCCCCCATAAATTATATGTGTATGGAAATAAAGGCCAATTCAAATTCAATTCAATTTAAGTCCAGCCTGTCCATCTACCACGACGACACGCGACATCTGAACGAGTCGCCATTGTGCTACACCAAGGTGGACCATTCATTTGAAGTTCTAGATAATAACTACAAGCGCATGATGAAATCGACCATCGTTTGAAACAGCGTTTTCACTAAGCAAGAGGGTAGGCTCCACAAAAACCGCCGACGGACGAGTGACTGGGACAGAGAAGTCAAGAAACAGCCTCCGAAAAGAGTTAGGTCACCTGAATCACGACAGATACAGAAGTCTCAGTCGACGAGTATGCCCAAAAGAGCAGTTGCTGAACTGCTCAACTACCCCTACCGCCTTGCACGAGGCCAAAGCAGTCAACGCGCCACGCGCGCTTATCACACGTTAAAGGCCACTCACCGGATGCAAGCCAACCTCTACAGTAAGAAGTACATTCTTCCCAGTTACTTCGTGAACGCAGTGTGGAAGACAGGGAAATTGCCGCGGCACAATCACCACTCCTCCTACCGCCACCGCAATGAGGAGACCGACCATCACCAGAGATGCACTGCTCGGAACCGCAGTCACCATTTCGACGATTTCGAACAAGGATGGCAGTTTTATCACTGAGAAGGAGCGCTACGTCCAGCTGCCCCAGCTGGTGCAGCCGCCCCGACAACCAGTACGGTATACAGAAAAGCTTCTTCTACGGCTTTGGAAACGGAGGAAGAAGGGATACCTTCTGTTTATACGATCTGCTCAACACAAGGCGATGCTGTCTTCAAACTAACAGCCCGACAACCTTGTGGTCGAGGACATGAAAGCGCTGCCTCAAACATGGAAGACCGGCCGGGACGTTAAAACATCTCGAGGAGGGGACGCTGTGGCTCCGTCATTCCCGACACTACTGTCGAACGGCCAGCGGGTCCAACGTCCTGTACAGCGGCTCTACCACCTGGAAGCGCACAACGTGCAACGCGGCCGCGGGAGTGTGATGAAAACTGAAGACGACGAAAGAGGAGAGAATTGACGCGTGAGGCGAAAGCTCGCGCTAGCGCCATTGTAGCATTTGGTTGAATAAACCGCATCCGACGGACGTGAGTCTCTGTCTTCAACATTACATCACAAAAAGCAGTCCAAGAAAACAATAATGACGCCTAAAGGAGAGGCTTTTCTTGCCTTTTCCTTGAATTTTGGTGTTCACCGTTGATTCGTTACCAGATATATGTATATAATATATAACATATCATAAGAAGCCAAACAAAACAATGACACCAATGACAAGATATAGGGGACATTACTTGTACTTACTGATTGAATTCAAGAAATTATCAATTAATGGAAATGAAAATGGATGAAAAAACAACTGTCCGCAGGTGGGGAACGATCCCACGTCTTCGCATTACGCGAGCGATTACGCGTTCGCATTACGCGTGCGATGACAAGAAGTGACATCGATGATATTGCACATGAGTGTGTGCGTGAGTGTGCGTGAGTCTTTGTGTGCGTGAGTGTGTGTCCACCGTCGTATTTCCCAAATCTCTTCCATCTGCTTTTTCTTTAATTTCTGCTTAGTGTTGCTTTATTACTAGTGGTATTTCGACATATCCTTGCCAGTAAGGCCAGTGCTTCCGCCTTCTCATCGCATGAAAAACAACGACATCATGCTTTCAAGAGCCTCTAATCACATGGTTAAAAAACGCATGTCGCATTCCTGTACAGAGTGTAAGTCTGTGCTATCTATATATAAAGCGCTCGCTTTACGCTCACTATAGAAAGCAAAACTACTTGCAGACGGCAGCACAATAAGGCGTATATGACAAACGAACCTTACAACGCCAGCAGAAATTGCTACGTACCCAGCAGAAGAAGGCAAATAAAAAACACAACCGAAATATACGATATAAAGGTGACACTCAAAAAGCCCGAGGATGGACGCACCCTCCGGCTTCAATCTTCCCGTGAGTGCACTGCGTAGTTGTCTACACCTCTCGTACTAGGGCAAATCTTCGTCCTTTATTGATAAAGCAAATCACAACGTCATTTAGAAAAAGCAAAATACACACCGCGGTCGCTGGACGTCGACACGAATGTTCGAGTACTGCATTGTGGTTTAAAACGTCTTGTTGCTGCACAGTATTAAGTTACCATTACAGTGTCTTCGAGTTGCACAATCTATGTTTTGATATCCTGGGGATGTTTACAGTTGGTATGGTTGCTGTACTGCGACTCCTGCCGTTGAAAGCAGACTATTCTTAGAGGTGATTTACCAGCGTGTATAGGAAGATGATAAATAGAGGCTAAGTGCTTTTAGTGCTCAGAACTTCTTTAACGTAAACAGCTGTCTGTACAGATTTTATGGCCTTTGTCTACGCCTGTTTCATGAGCTGGAACAACCAATGCTGTCAGCGTCATCTTCGACTTGAGGCCAAGCGCGCTTGTCGGATGTCACTATGCATGCTACATAGGGCATTAGCTTTCGCAACGAAGGGAACACAGAAAAAGAACTGCCACGTATGGGTACATACTACATAACGTAGATGCAACATCTTACGCATTTTCTCCGTGAAGCGATCATATCGAGCAATGGGACTCTGTACGAACGCGTAGTACATAAGCGAGCGAGTGCAGGCAGAACTTGAGGTTATCGACGAAGTCCCATCAATAGCCGCTGCCGCTGCAATGATACTGCTGATTTAGCTTCCTGCTCGTTGAACCGAAACGCGCCTGGCAACTGTAGTCGCTGAACCTGCAGAGTCCTTGTTCAAACAAAGGCACGTCTCTTGGACGTGACCGCGAGTGATTGCCCCGTTTTTGTCTTTGTCTTTCTATATCTGCGACGGGACATCACATTGCCGAGCTGCCAGCCTTGCCAAGCGCCTTTCAGGGCCACATGTTTGACCTGGCATGGTTCTTCTGCTTCCTAAATGCGTCCCAGTTTGGACAAGTTTCCTGCCATCAATTATTGCTCTTTCATGGTAATGCTTGCACCTGGGCACATATTCCCTGAGTTCTTTTCGTTTTCGAGCTGAAATGTATTCACCCCTTCGGAAGTCGCCGTACTTGTGTATTTCCCTTGACAGGATTGCGATTAAAAGATGCATGGAGAGAAGAGCCACTAATTATCTTAGTTAAACAACTTCTTAGCCAAACTCTATTTTCTAGTCATGTAAGCAATAAGGAATGGGATAACAACAACTATAATGTCACAAAATGTTTCATTTTTATATAAATGAGCAAGAAACACACTAACTGTGAAAACACACGGTAATCATGAGACGAAGACGCAGCAATAGCTGTCCAAGATAGCCATTCCGTGGTTACTGTTCAAACTTCAGCCAAACTCTGTAGTGTTTGTGGCCGATATCATTACGTTTCCTTAGCAGTCCCGTATAGTCTGCAAACTCAAGTTTACAGACTACGGGGCGTTGACATGTGAACCGTCGGGCTGTCGCCATAGCTACTGCGGCGCCGCCAATGTGGCCGTACCCAATATGCACCTGCACTATATACCTTTAAAATGCGGAAATGTGCTTGATTATTGAGTTACCGTGCTTATAGACTATATATCGACCGCCCGTGCGTCGCGAGAATGGCGGTTCCATACATCTGTAAACTTTTTTTTGCTCTGGTTACCCATTACATTCAGTGCAATTTACTTTGTTATTCAAACCACAGTGCTGAAAATGTACTATGGGATGGTCCTGTATTTTTAGCAGGAATCTAATAAATGTGGAACTTCAGGGCCGTCATCAGGGAGAAACCATGTCGAAAGGCGGCTCTGAAAAAAATTGTTGGAACTTTTACGACTTCCTTGCTTTTGCATCATTTCCATTTAATTTCTCCTGCCGTTTCACGGATGTATGAAGCTAGACGGGAACTGAAAGTGATTCGCACGATCAAAAGGTAACCATGAAATGGCACGTCGCTGGCGGTAATGTGATTACAAAAATGTATTTAAAGACACTGTTCTATACGGCTGGTTGCTTATTGGCTGTGGTGTTGGGCTGCTAAGCAAGAGGTCGCGGAATCGAATCCCTACGGCGGCCGCATTTCGATCGTGGCGAAATAAGAAAACACCCGTGTACTTAGATTTAGGTGCACGTTAAAGAACCTCAGGTGGTCCAAATTATTCCGGAGTAACCCACTACGGCGTGCCCCATAAACATATCGTCGTTTTGGCACGTAAACCCTATTTTTAATTTTTACTGTCATGTTCCATCCCGAGGCTCCTCAGTATTGTTTTCTTTCTTTATCGAACTAAATGGCGACAGTAGCATATTTTCTTTGATTTATAGTATATGAGATGCTTAGCGTTCAGCCTTTTGGTATGCCATCGTTACTAGTTTATACCGCAAAAAAGAAAGAAAGAACTTCAAGGATTCTTGAAACAAAACCGGATAACTGTTAACTTTCAACTAAAACAGGGTACATACATCTAAAATGCTCGACGCCAACTAGTCAAAACAGATGCCATGTGCGTAGAACATTGAAGTAATAGATGCGCTCACTCCATGAAATGTATCCTCCAAGCGTACACACTCAGATGCCATTTAGTAATGGTAATTCCTTTGCCACCAAGCGGAAAGACTGAGTGCTTGCGCGCTCAGAAACCAACCTGTAAATCCCTTCTGATTCAATTATGAATCCCCTTACTGCATGTCTGTACCTTTCAAATAGCGGTTGGTATCCCCCCGTGCTCCAACATAGCGCCATCCGAATAATTCACATCCATTTCTCTTTCCCTTTTCTTTATTTGTCTTTCTGCTCTTTCGGCCTTCGCTTCATTTCTTTTTGCCTCATTATCAGATCGTGGTTTGGCACGCAAAACTCCATACTTTTTTTCTTTCCTTCTTTCGTTTTATAAACTTTCCACAAGACACGTATCTTTATAGGTTGTTTTCTTTTTCAGTTGGTGATGTTTACTCTCTATTGAATACCTATTGATAAAATGTCTGTGTTTTATGATTTGTTTCGCTGTCCAGTCTTTCTCGGCTGTATTTCTGCTTACACAAAACGGTTGGTCACCGTAATTTTTTATTGGCCACCTGTACTTCGTAGGAGAACCAGCAAAAACCTCCCTCCTCACTGTTTTAATTTAGCCCTTGTTTTAACCATTTCCTGTTTTCTTATCCTTACTTTACTCTTCCATACCCACTTGCACTTCTCGCCCCTGGAGAAAGTTGAGCTGTATAAACACAACTAAGGAAAACTGTTGCCCCGACGAACACAAGTGCCCATGCATCTCGAAACATCGAATTTAAGCTGATGATTCACTTCTTCCGCCACTATTAATCAGCAAGTCTCCATCTTCCTGTGTACCCTTTGCACTGCTGTGTCGAGATACAAGTGCAAACTGATAACATTATTCGTTCAATCGGCAAGTTGCTCTAGTTTGTGTCCTAAAGACGTAAGGTCTCCGTCCCATCCCGCTCTGTGTCCGCGCAGAAATTTT
This sequence comes from Dermacentor silvarum, assembly GCF_013339745.2. NCBI lineage: Eukaryota > Metazoa > Arthropoda > Arachnida > Ixodida > Ixodidae > Dermacentor > Dermacentor silvarum. The sequence goes on from NC_051155.1 coordinate 234,153,066, forward strand.
GAGTTTAAGTAACGCAGTGCATGGTTGGCCCAATTGTTTACAATTCAAAAACAATTCAAAATCAAGTCGAAATTATCTCTACGCATGTCATTTGTGATGGCGAGCCTGCATCATCGAATATATCTACGTTATCATTTTTTTTTTTTTAGTTTCTCTCGAAAGTTGCTGCTTGTCTCATTATCACGATAGCGATTATATGGACACGCGCCTTCCCACCATCACTGCCGTGATGTGATGCTATCGACGACGCTTGGGCGGCCGGCGCGGGAGGGTAAGGAAGTCTCAAGAGACGCGGGAGACGCCCAGTATGTTTGGCTGCAAAACTCAGAAAACCAAGTGTGCGCGCCCATCACGCTAGCTCCGCTCACTCGACTCTGGAACGGAGCCAGGGCAGCGTTCTGCCTCCACTGCTGGCACAAGCGTAGTGCGCACAATCACTAGCGCTCATTATGAGCCGCTGTGGACATTTAGCACGCAACGGCGCATACAGTGGCCGGAGCCAAACGGCCCGCGCACTTCGAGCTACAAGCGCTTACTCCTCGTGCACCATTCAGGTTCGACGCCTGCAGCGGCGGTGGTGGCGCTCCTCACCAGGCCAACGTTGTGAGACGCCTAGCAGCTGTCAAGGTGCTGTTCTTACTGAGCAGTAGCAGCAATTACTCGCGTGCTTTGTCGCGCCGACTAGTCGCCTCCGCGTATTGTTAGAACACCGTTTGAGGAGCTTTAGTGCAACGCTATACCTTGCTGGCGCTTTGGATGTTTCGCCGTTCGGGCGAAATTGCCCAGCCATGTCCACCCTCTGCGGCCTCAATTGACGCTTTCTGCACTACAGGCATGTGAAGAGACAATAGGTCGGCAAGATATATAAAAATCACCAATACCTCCTCTCAGCTTATATGTTTATCGTAAGAACCTCTCAGACTCACCGAAGTCAGACTCAGCCGGACTAACTCGGACTCATGATCACCAAGAATAGACCGAGCCTGGCAAAAGATCACCAGGAATCAGTCGTAAAGAGGGATCACTCAGATTCACGCTGACCAAAAATCTGACCCCGTCGACTTCACTCTAGCTCTGACTCCCAAAGGTCAGCCTCAAGTCGGCTGACTAAGACATATCAGCTCAAGGACACGTGCTCATTCAGGTTCGCAGAACCTCATGGGTTCACAATTACTTCAACCCACGGAATCACAGACTCACTCAGGCAGACAAACTCAGGGTTACTTCCCTCATAATTGCTGACGCATAACTCGCTTACGTTTGCTAAAAATTACCACCAATGATAAGATAATTAATTGTCTAGGCTACGCGTAAAAAAATTCATTGCAGTCACAATTAGCACGTATCGTTGACCCGCTTGATCTGAAATATATTTCAGTGTTTGTTTGTCCGGTACGCAGAGTGGTGATGGCGCACACCTAAACCGTAGAAATCACATGCTTCTTCAATAACGTTCCGTAACTGCATAGTCCGGTAAACGGTCTTCACTCACCGATTTGCGTTCAAAAATTTGTGAATAGGAAGATCCTGACACCTTCTAAGCGTAAGATTTAATTTATTGGAGCCAATTCATTTATTTGTTATGTCCTCACTGAGGCTTCCTGGTTTCGGCGGTAAATGCTCACGTCAAATGCCCACAAAACCAGAATGACTTGGAATCATGTAAATAGACTAAACCTCGTATATACTCCCACGGAATCAAAAACGATTTCAATCACATGCGATCCAGACATACTTGAGCTCACTGAGGCTCACGTAAATAAGGATCAACTGGGATTCGTTCAGACTCACGCGTTTTCACCTTGTTTCACTCACACTATGACTTCTTCCTATGCGGATTCACTTCCAACTGGAATCCACACTCACGCCCGAAGGACTCAATGCCACGTCCTCATGCTCGAACTAACACGCACTCGGGACTCACTCGGGAGGAACATGCTCAAACTTATACTCGCGGGTGAGTCGTATTCTGAGTGAGTCGACTCATGAATTACTTCGCCAACCCACCATCAGACGAAATAGGCGTGAGCTTGGCTTTTTATATATACTTTAAATCCCCACCTCCCCGCTTCTTTCAGAAAACTTCACCCTGTTATCCTAATTATTGCTTTCCTATGGAAAAAAAAAGTACAGTGCCTCTTCCAGTGGTATACCCCGGCTCTAATCGATGCTCGCTTGTGAATAATCGACCTGTCTTTTTTCCTGCCTCCCCGCTGCCCTGCTTAACTCGTTGTTTAAACAACGTTCCCGAAATAAAGCAAACCTACGCGCAGCTTATTCTTCCTAGCTTCATCAAGCCTTTGTAAATTTTCGCCTTTTTCATGTATACCCAAAAACTTTTCCCTAATTCACAAAGAAACCCAGCGCTACTCACGTATTTTAACTTTCCAGGATATTCTTCGTGCTCTACGTAGGCCAGCACGAAAGCGAAGAGAGCTGCGCATTTTTATTTTAGTTTCTAATATTTGGGCACGGCAAGGAAGCTCTATCTTTTATTTTTTAACATGAGCGATAGCTTTTGTTGCCGCGTATTTCTCTTTATTTCGCCCATTCATTAGGCAAACATTTTTTTTTCGGTCTCGCAGGACAACGAGGGACCCAAGTAATTAGGTTTCCGTCGGGTGCCCACGCGTGTGCAGCATTTCGGCCACACGAGCAGCATATTCGCCAGCTCACTTGGGTTGTCTCTTGCGTCGACGTCAGTGACCTCTGCTTTTAACAATGTTTGGCTTCAGCGCTGTCTTCGCTCCCTTGCTCTCTTGTCGGGGACTGTGCTATTTATTATGTTCTATGAGTACGCGGGCTTTAATTTACGGACGCCATGACTTTGCTGCCATGTCCTTACGGTGTTCGCGCACTAAATAAAATAATAAAGTGGCTGGCAGGTAAATGAGAGTCAGGGATGCTGGTTTTTATGCGTAGTTTTCGAGGATGTTTAAAAGAACATAATGAGCACTGCGTGCTCAGCTGTTATTTTTATTTGAAGGCATGCGCATTTAATTAAGGAAAGCAACACAACCATTGCAATTCAGCGCTCTCTCAATCATAGAAATATTTCACTTTGGGGCAAGGAATTGAACTAAGGCCTCTATATTAAAAAAAAAGTCTGACTAAACACGTTCGTTAACCCTCATGAAAACAGCAACGGCCCTCGAGATTGCACTCACGAAAGGGGTGACAGCTTATGGTGAGCATAACTGCTTTAGCAAAAATATCGCTTACAATTTGCTGCCGTAAACCTCTCTCGAATGCATTGGTGCAGAAATGAAACATGTTTACCTGGGTTCATCATGAATAAATGCAGGAAGCACGAGACTTTCAAAGTAAACGCTTTTGCCAAATTTGTCATATCAAGCTTTTTCATCATCTTTCCTCCAACCGAGGCCACTGAGAACTCTGAGTGTCCCCTTCTTCGAAGTACGTTAACCTGAAACATCATACTTTGCTGAACTTCAACTGAGCGGGCGTGACTTGTCCATTGCCTCATTAGCCGTCCCTGTACTATGCCTTGCTTAGCTAGAATTGAATGACTTTGCATGTTTCCCAAGATACTCTCCTTGGCGTTGGCCTTGAACATCCAGATGCTCGTTAGTTCCCCAAAATAGTGCAAATATAAAGATACTGCAATTTACCTTCGCCAGGCTGCTCACAAATTTTTTGCATCCTGTGACTACTTTCAACATCTTTTTTTTTTTCGAAAATGCACTTCCTAAATATGAAGCCCAAGCAATTAGCCTGCTTTACTGTATTGTTAACCTAGGCTGCAACGAGCGCCCTTTCTGGGGGCGAAATGCCAAGACGTTCAATGGGGAACACTGAAAGCCCAGTGTCACGCATTCACCTCACTCATTGCGGAACTAAAAATCACGAAATAGCACAAGGTGAACAAAATCATAGTTCGAGAAGACATCGCGCCTCAGTAGTTTGTTATCATTTATTGAGTATTCATAAACGGAAACTTTAGATACACAGAAGGACGACGCGGGGCTGCATTGCGAAACGGTCTGTGCACGATTTCGAAATGTGGGGGCCATCGTACCTTTCTTTTTCTTCGCGTGTTATCAAATTATTACGCCACTGCACAATTCTTATAATGTAAATAAGTAGGGCACCAGCAAATCTTGTTGGTAACCACTCAGCCGTCTTTCATGCGCGGCAGTACTACTTCAAATGAGCAATGCCGAACTGTCGTGTCGCACGACGCAAATAGCTATTTACTGCGAGTACACTTCTGAAGAGCAAGGAGAGCAAAATAATTCTTTTGATATACCATGCTTTTTGAAAGAAACACATCTTGGTTATTGGTTATCTATCTTTGGAAGAAGCGCAGGTGGGAGGTCAGGGTACTCGATCGGGGTCTGCAAATACAACGGAATTAGTGCGCAAACACTCACGCGCACCCCTTCTCATCTCTGTTACAATGTGGGGCCTTTCAATTTCTCCCTCAGGGAGCCATTGTCTAGAAAACAGCTTCACTGATAGTCCAGAATACAGCGAAATCCTGTGCTGACAACTTTGATATTCTCATTGTGCACAGAAGTGTTGCTCGACGTAGCGACGCCTCTTTCCAAAGCAACCGTTTCATTGTGTTTATAGTTTGGTCCTTGCACTCGCTACTGCAAGCACGCGAATTGAGCAACCGCCGGACATGGTGCAGCAAGCGCCACGCTTCTACTTGTCAGCCAGTGAAGGTGTTTACGTGAGCCCACTATTGTCGGGGAGTAAGTTGCCCGTTGGACATCTAGGAACCACTTGGAACAACAGTAGGTGGGGTTCAGTCAATCTTCCTACATGGGCAGATTGAGTCATCCCGACGGGCTTACACGCGGTACATGAAAACGAACTCTGATAGGGTGAGCAGTGCACAGCTGGCAATCAGAAACCGGGACCTACGTTCGCACGTCTGTCTCGTCATGTTACTAAGCGCAACTGCGATCTTGGTTCACAGGAGACGAGGTCACGTAAAGCGTGGTTAGGCGGGATCATCTCGTTCTGACTCCTGGCTGGCACTGCGCGCAAGGAACAATAGCAGTGCGCAATAGTACTTTTTCTTTCCCGCCAAGCGCACGTCAACGCACTGCATTAGCTCGCCAAGGGTTGACTGACGGGGCAGTAGGTTCTCGACTATAGGAAGAAAAGCAATCCTACAAGATTGGACGATAGATAGAAATGGGCGCATCCTTGTCTCGTTCAAGAAAATTAGCCGATCATGGAATGAGGAATGCGCAAGGATAATTCGGACGCAGGTGTATGGGCGAAGTATTACGATGAACAGAAACAACCGTTAGTGTGTACGTGGGTGTTTTAAATATGAAATATTTCCCACGACAGCCCATTTGCAGTCGTTATCAATCGGGTTACAATTTTTCTAATGCGTTTTTTGCGATCATTTTTATACTTTCTAATACATGTCGTAAGAAACAGTGACATATTACATCTTATTGTTGCGCCTATGTTAAGTTTTCATCTGCTTTCTTTATGTCAGTCTTTCATTTATTTGTTCATTAGCTTTTTCATTTATGTGTATTTTCCACTGTCTATAAGTTGTATTTATTTCACAATTTTTCTATTCATTGTGCAACTTACTCGACGCTTGCTTAAATTCGTGATTATTAGTTAATTTTTACATTCCTTCGTTTCTTCATTGCTTGTTTTCTTTGGCTGAATGCTCATGTGCATGTTCCACAAGTGTCTTGAGGCGCCCACTACACAATGCTCGTCAATTCAAGCGCGTCGATGCTTTGTGCTTGTCAATGTGTTTATGTGTGCGTTTCTTATTTGCACGTTCACTTGCGTCATTTCTGCCTATTTATTTCACAATAAAATGTGGAACGGCTGCCGACGATGGTTCACAACATCTACAAAATAATCAGATAAAAATAAATAAATAAATAAAATAAATAATCCAAATAACCCGACATCGCAATGGGTGTGAGTGCGACCCTAGTAAAAAGGTTCGGAATAATTTCTACCATCAAGGGTAACCATTGCGCTACTTGTTGTTGGGTTTGTTGGTTCATACAATTTACGATGCGTTCGGGCACGAAAGAAAGTGATCTTTTTTCTCTTTCTTCACTCTTTCACTCTTTCCTGTGCTGGTCTGATATCACTTTGTTCACTAACCCAACCACGCCCAACTTGTCAAATTCATTATAGACAGTCTATTCTGTCGTTCCAAGATATCACATCTCGTTCGCTTAGTGTGGGTCGCAAAGGTTGCAAAGGTTTAGCCTTAAATGAATATGCAGATGCACTCGCAGTAGCATGCCATGGTGGTCCTGTAATTCCCACTTTACCAACGTCGGCTTTCATAACTGTGGCGCGATTAAGAAAATATGCTACTACAAATAACTTCGCCAAATCAAAGTTGCCAACACCTGATTTATCGAATCTCAATTTTCCTTGGAACAGCAAATGGTGTTCCACTAGATAACTTGAAGTAACGATTAGGAAACTACGGCGCCGAGTCGCCCCACTGAACTTTTGCGTCCGCAGGTCTGGTCACCTCGGCGTCCTTTACGCATCGAGAGTGAATCTTTAGAACACTTCTTTTTGAGATGTCGCCGGTTCATTATTCAAAGCAAAGGATTTTTACAACAACCCTACCAAACCCTACCAGAACCTTGGCTTGAATTTAACTCTTCCGGTAATTCTTTCTTTTGGGGCTACTGTAGAGGGTTATAGCCACAGGAGCGTTTGTGAAGCCCTCTGCAACTTTTTGCGCTAGACAAAATAATTAAATGCTAAAATTGCTGTTTTTTTTTTTTGCTTCTTGGGCTCACATAATTTTGCTGCAATAGTTAGATATTAGGCATTCATATCTGTAACGGTAGACATTTTAATTCAGATTTTCAAGATACTTATCTCATTTTGCTTTATTTTTCTCAAAAAAATATAATAACAGTCTTGTCACCACCCGATTCATGACCAATACCGTAGAGTTGGTTGCGCCATTTCACTAAGGAACAAGAAAAAAATTCGTCGGCCCTTCCACTCCGTGAAGATGGTTAACCAGCGAAGCTGAAACGTGCGGCCTCAGTGTTAATCACTAGGTTAATCCCGAGGGTTAATTCAAGTATTTCTCAATTATTAGGTTACACACACGTTCGGCTGCGGCGGAGGGAACGACGTCACTGATGGTGTGCCCTCGGTCCGCCGTTGTCGCTTGCGTTCGATGTCTCGAGTTTACTCGGCGGCGTGGTTAGCAGCATTCGCCCGCTATTCCGCTTGCTATTCTTCGAAATTAAATTGCTTCAAAATTAAATCTGTCCTTCACGTAAGACAATGAATGGCTCATACCCCCTTAAGCAATGGTCCATACCCTCGTAACCGCGGCCTCCCGATTACGACGACAGAAGAGAAGTCAAAGTCTACGCTGGAATGATGAAAGGCAACGCCGCCAGCTGTGGAAGATGACGACGACGAACGCGTGAGCGCGGGCCAAGCACGAGCACGAACGCAACCCGATGGGCGCCAACGAGCAAGCCGTGGATGAAGACGATGTCTCGAGCTAATGCTGATGATGATAGTTTCCTGTACACTGGCGATTTCGCCTAGACATATAAAGTTTCGCTTTAAAAGAACAACTTGAGCACAGAAGGTCAGAGATCTCTGCTTTGTCTTTGACTCATTTGATTGACGAACTGTGACGATACCGGCGGTTCTGTGGGTTGTGTTCCATGAAACAACCGACCTGCCCATTGTGAGTTTCGTTTGTCAAACGCGCACAGATGTAAGCTGTCGATGACAGTGCTTCATTCTTTGTCCTAAAGATTAAGTAAGGCGTTTCTCCTAGTGTATCACATTTTCCTTTAAATAAGGCAGAGAAAGCATCACGAATTTCTTAAACACAGAACGCATGCTTAGAAAATCTGATTAGTTCTTGCCATTCTGTGTAGTTCGGTGTTATACTCTGCTTCTGTACACGCCGTTTTAGTACAATGTGTTGACCGAAGCTCGCAATGTCAGTATTCATTTTATGAAGAAGCGATAACATTGCGCGGCAACGGCGAGTAGTACTAGCAGTAAACTTTATCTTGGAAATATGTTTGAAAGACAATTTGTGCTACTAACTAGAATTTTGCTTGAGTCGAATACAATTTCCCTTAAGTCCAGTTAATGAAAAACGCAATTTTGTAGAGAACTTACCAGGATACGTAAGGGCGTTTTTTCTATCTATGAAGGATTAGTCCCACCTCAAGTGTAAATTTTCGAGCTGGACTTTCAAAATAATAAAAATGTTTTTTTAAGTTGTTGAATAAGGTAGTAGTACTGCTTTAATGAAAGCCTGTCGAACACAGCAACATAGCTGCATAAATGACGTTGGTGCCCTAGAACTCAATGGTTCCGTTAAAAGAAGGCAAATGCATTTTGTGAGAGCAATTATACGGACGCTACAGGCGCGTTTTCAACGCCGCCGTCGTCGTCGCCGTGCTGTCGCGAATAAAGCCGAAGTGCTAGGAGAATGAGCAGCCCGCGTACTGGATTTTGTTGGCAACAACGTCCCGTTTTCGGGGGAGATGGCATGCATGTGAGGGGGAACATGTGAGGCTGGTGGCTTCATGTTCACTGTCTTTCCGCCTGTCTAATGCTCGACGTCTCGTAATCTGAGTTTTGGAGTTGTGGCATAACTGAAATGGTGAAGCGAGCGGCAACACGAAGCATTCGGTTTGGTGCAAACACGCACGCTACTTGCAGCCTGCACTCTCCATGAAGCCAGCGTTGTGACAGCGAGTGCTCGCAGTCATCAAGTGACATCTGTTCAAGCTTGCTTGCGCGCGCGTGACAGAATGCCTGTTTAGTTAGTAAGCGAACGTTTATTGCAATTTTTTAGGCCTAAAGAATCATGCGTCTTCGTGTAATTGTCTCATACTTTCGTATAGATATAAATGCTTCAGCTTTCGCGCGGAACTGTGAATTTTTCTCTGACCTTTTCTTACCATGAATACGCCTCGTGGAACTAGCCGTGGAATACGTCTCGCGGAACTTCATAAACTATGGGCTGGCAGCCATAGTACAAACAGAAAGAAACGGCACTTTGTAAGAAAATGATGTGGTTTTTATCCTCTCTATGACCGTAAAGTACTATATTGCATAAAGGAAAGGAACAGCGCAGACAAGAACGCAGGTGAAGGGACAACTGAAATAGGCAGTGAGATATGTTAGCAGAACAAACAAAAAGGGACTGTCGCAGAAGCGCTGTCATAAATCCTAACAAGTCCTTATAGTAATAATGAGAAAGTTTGCCCCAGTAAAGCGATACCCACATCGCTGCCAAAAACAGTCTTCCAAACCCGCCCCCAAAGAAAAAGAGAATAAATTTAAAAAAAATGAAGCGACGCATTTTCATAGCAGGTAGATCTATCACGCTCCTTTCTTTTCTTCTTTTTTTTTTCCAAGCGAGCCCTGCGGAAGATATTAGTACTAGAAAGTCAAAGATGCAATACATTTATATGTTTAAGCTTGTATTTGGGGAAAACGCTGCCCGTGTGATTCGTCATAGCGCCTTTGCTTCAGACATTTTATTGCGAGAGAAATTATATGGGCACTCCAAGCTGAATTTTTGCCGCCGTCGTCGCGGTCGACGTCGATGGGAAGTTCCGTATATATTTAGGTATATGTACTCTATATGCCATACCGTGCTATATGATATGCGGTGCATGTGGTTATATTGCGACACCGTTCTATCATTAAAGTTGCTCGTACGAGGTCTTACATTGATGACAAAATTATTCCTCAGAATTTGGAGAATGGCAGCCCACAAACAAATGTCAAGATACAAAACCCCGTCAGCGCATGCCTCTTTTCTGAAATCTTCACAGATTTAAATATTAAAAAGTGCGAAACATTAACAGAGCTCAAACCCGAAAATAAGGTAATTTTATTGCCGCGGCTGACCACTAACTTCGGGATCGGCCCAGGAAAGAGGTTTGAAACTTACTCGATACGGAAAAGTGGTGGTTAAGTTGCTAAGAAAGACGATGACTTTAATTAATAAGCATAAGTGAAATTGTTCGATGGCATGATTGAAACAGAGGACCCCTAGCACAACAGCTCGCTTTTACTTCGTCAGCTTACGTTAATTTACTTCAATTTATACGCCACTACAGTTTCGGACGAGTCTTACACTTCGTGAAATAATCTACCATGCTGCTATCGCATTCATTGCTTCGCCCTCATGGCGAAACTGCGATATTTTATCAGATGAGTGATGCTTGCGGCGACACTGTAAACGCGGCTCTCTGTTTTCGAGAATAAGCGCAAGTAAACCAAAATATTGATATGTTTGTGTGTGACTTTGTGCTGTGGACTTCTGCCTCTGTGTCGTTTTTTTTTTTTTTTTCATGCGGATTGTAGCGCCACGCTTTCCAAGCGGCCGCGGAAAAGACTGCTCGCATCTCACGGGCTTCAAACAGTCCCACTAGCCACCGAAAGCTCATTCATTATGAGATGAGGATTTAGATGGACTTTTTGCAAGAGCGCGTACAAGCAGCTCTTTCATTAGACACAATAACCGGCTCAAGTGGGCAACTTTCGTTTTCCTGGTTCTATTATTCTTAATTTAAGGCGCCAATTTATTATCTCTGGCAGTTTAGAAGAAAGAAATCGCGACTGTATACAGCATTAAGAGATAGCGAAGAAATGTAATTGATGGAGCGGCTACTTAGTATCTTAATAATGCTGAAAGAAATTTGAAAAAAGTGTCCCAATTTCATCCATAATTTAATTTTGCCACCCCATTAATTGTTTCTGTCATCGTATACTACGAAATTTTTCATTTGTTTCTATTTTCGTCCGGTTCTGTTTGGGTTGTGGGTGATATTCATCTTTCCCTCGGAGGCTCACTTCGTCCCTTAGGGTCATTCACTCACGCCCCATATACATGTTAGTAGGTCCGGTAATATGGTGAATATATAAATTATAATAACTAAAATCTTCAGTACTTTTTTGTAAGCTTCGGTTGAGCGATGCTCATTGTGAGCACTCGCACGACTCTTACTGTGCACACATCAAAATTACTCTTCTCTGGCTTGCTTACTTGGCCCGTACGAATATTTCAAGTTGCTCTTTCACGAAATGACGCTTATACTACGAACTGCAAAACTGTTATTGAATGTAGGCAATACAACCGTCATTTGTGCTGATTGCGGTAGCACATAGTCTGTCTAATTTTCTTTAATAGCCACATGGTAAAATGTAGAAAACGAAGATCGAGTCAATTTTGCGCTCAGCGTTTTGCCTAACTAAAAGCATCTGTCTTTGAGAGTCGTTTAAAGTCCCAGAGATAGTAAAATAATGTTTCGATAACAGAAACCAACGACGCCACATACCAACGACGCCATATTTGGACGTACACGTTCGCGCTCCCGCTGTTTGCACCATGCTTCCCAGCCCTCAGGTTAGACACTCATAATATGTTCATATGCACAGTGACTTCTTTATTTAAAGGTGTAAGCGGACGTAATAGCCAAAGAAGGTAAATGAATAGACGTTCGGTGCGACGGAGGCGCACAATGCGCAAGTTGCGGCCGTAATCTCAACATGTCCTTGAGTGCCTCGGGGCTCCCAGCGCGCGCACATGTCATTAGAGAAGTGTACGCGACGGAACAAGAGAAAATACAAGAGACAAGCGGCCCACGTTAGCAGGCTTCTGTCGAAGAAGGAGGGGTCTTGGAGGACGCTCGCAAAGGAAGCCTTCCAAGGCGCTGCTGACGCACCGCCGGAGGAAAACAAAAGTCACGCGACGCTGATTCCACGAGAGAAGTTTCCGCCCGCACATAATTCGTTCAAGCCAAATCAAGAAGTCGCCTCCGTCGAGACTCGCGAGATTCACTCCCTTGCCTTGGCCCGCTGTCGGAGTGTCCTCCAACGAGAACGCCGCCATGTTACAGCGGTACTCTCCAATGGAGTGACTGCCTACATGTACCCGCTCCTTCCATCTTTTTTCGTTCCTATTTTTTTCTCTCTCTGTGTGTCCCTCCTTTTCTCTTCGTGCAGCTTGTTCTCTCTGCTTGTTCCGCAAATTTCTACTCCTTTCGTGCGATGTTTTCTCCTTCACCGAGGCCACCGCAGTCTGCTGCGCGAAGCGTAGATTCGATTTAGGATGTCCATCTCGTCTGATCAGAGCCACGTTGACGTCCTTTTCCCGTATCGTCTTGCCTCACGCTTGTTGAGGTCGTTGCTCAATTTCTGGTGCCTTATTCGTATCTTTTTATCGGTGAATGTGTGTTTTGTTTCTGTCGCCTCTCCTGACTGCCTTCAGTCTACATAAGCTACGCACTGTGTGTGGGGTGTGCTTGTTTTTTGCCTTATTCGCGTAATCAATTGTGGTCGGAGGATGGGCTGCGGTTACAGCCGCCGATTCTTCCTTATTGGAATAATGGTCCTTGAAGTATTTTGATGCGTTGGGATATTTTGTTTCTTTTCAATCCTCTGTGGATTTGAGGCGTCTTGCATGACACAAGAGGTTGCAGAAACTTGGATTTTGCTTTCTGCTTCCTTTCGTTTTTTATACTGCTACACATAAAATTGCTTTTTTAAAAGAGCTTCTTCTTTTTTTACAGTGAAACTCTTCACTGCCATTGTTTTGTTTACTCGACCCACGCTATTCGAATCTCTGGTAGAAATTGAAAAATTGCTGTATCAAGCAATGACCTTACAAAGCGTATCGCCATAAGGTCCGTATCGTATCCGTAAGAGCCGTATCATGTCTACTGTACGTTATAAGATATTACATGCCCCTATCGATAAGGAAAATGATGACACACGTTTTAGGTTACAGTCTACTGCGATATGGAATAACAATTTACGAGCACTCTGCTGTTCGCTGGTACAACAGAATAAATGCTATATTACACTCCCTATTAAAATCATATCTTATGATCTCAGACTGAATACACTCCCTATTAAAATCATATCTTATGATCTCAGACTGAATGCTGACGCAGACCGTTTGAAAGTGCTATCGTTGCCGAATTTCAATTATCTTTTGTTGTTAACGGTTGTTTTAAAACTCTTCTGATCCTGTGAATTCATGGTTCCGTAGGTTTCTTCCCGTTGCTTAAAGGGACACCAAAAGCAAATACTGATTCGATGTTGACTGTTGACATACCATTCCAGAAACCTCGCAGCCCTTGTTTCGTGCCAAGAAGACTTAGTTTACCAGAACCTTGCGTCTGTAGGGTCCGCGTACCTTTAGCGCAATTCAAATCGGCCGCCCCTGATCGGGGAGTAGTGACGTTGCATACGCCATCACCGCCCTTTACTGCCATCGGTGAGTAAAACGGTTCCCGACAGACGGCGCTACAGTTTTCTGAGCAAAACGCAAACGCGCGGTCATGGAGAAACCGAGTCAAGACAGAGCGTTGGATTCGCCGTTGCAGCTACTCCTGGTCAAGTGCCGTTGACCGTTCGGGAATACCGCGAATTCACATGGACGTGGCATTCTCCGCTAATGGCAGTTTGTGTAAATTTTGCGAGTAAGAAACCAGCGAAGCACAACGCGATAACAAAACAACTGAAACGTGAAAGCGCGAGCGGCGCAGAGTGTAGAAAGCGAAACTTTTTGTCCGCCCGCGTCATTGCCAAAGGTGACTTCAATGACTTATTTTTTTTCTAAATATCAAATATAATTGTACAAGCAGCATTTTCTTTCGTCTGATAATGACAATACAATGATCCTTTTATTACGAGTGGTTGAGCTGCAGTGAAATAAAATATAATGAGGAGTGCCTTCGTCATCGGGCTAGTACGAATGTTTCGGGGGAGTCTCTAATTGTGTCCTGCATTTACCTCAATTTCTCGATTAATAAAGCTCTGTTCGCGATATTATTGACACCTTAGACTTTCTAGAGCACTAATAGATCACATTAACTTGACGTATTATTCACCTTTAGTGTCCTTTTAGGGTTCAAAGACTGCCTTTCGAGGCCGCGTTGTTCCACGAGGTATGGCACTAGAGAACACGCTCATTATGTTCCTACTGCGACAACTTACAACCAGCGCCCCCCCCCCCCCCCCCCCGCCCCATTTCCCAGCATCTTCAGCACAAAAACGAGATATTAGTTAAAGTGACTACTAAGCGAATCTGTTTGTACCGGTGTATTTGTTTCCTTGTTTACAGCTATTGCTTGTGTTTGTGCATGTGCATGGACGATCCCTTTCTACAGAGGTCAAAACACTTGTCAATAGAAAACACTCCTGGGGGCCAATTAAAACAGCTACCAAAGCCTAAGCCGACAACCAGGTCGAGAGAAATCTATGGAAACTATAAATGTAGTCACGCAACCTTACATACAGCCGATTTTGTGCGACATGTAATCTTCAGAAATCACCAACGCAGTCCTGAGAATGGGAGTGGCGCGTTCTAGTGAAGTATGGTAACCTCTTTACCATGGCAGCATGATTGATGTATGCTTAACTAGTATCGTTATGGTCATTTTGTCGACACGCATTACTGTATTTGTTGCATTATGCCGAATAAAAACTATTTTAATAGGCACTGTATAAGCTTTATTACTTTTTTCTCGTGTGGTATGGTATACTCGACATCACTGCGTAATATTTCTCTGTTAAAGTACCATATATGGTATTGCTGCCGGCCAGGCACTGCCGCTCAAGCCATCAATGGCTTTGGCGGGCCTGAATAAATGTACTGTTTTCATTAGCGGTAATAAAAGTATTATTAATTAATTAATTTATTTATTTCAGTACCTTCAGGGCTCGTAGGGCGTTACAGAAGGGAGTGGTAACAATAAATACAAAAAAAAAATAATGCAAATATAATGTAACATATTCAAGCGCATTTTCAAGGTCACTGGGATCCGCGACAGATACAGTGGAGGTGGGCAAGTGGTTCCAATCATTACGAGTTTGAGGAACGAAAGAATGAAAGCGTTGGTTAGTTACGAGGTTACGAGGTTGGTTACGAGGAACAAACACTTGATGAAGATGATCGATACGAGGTGATATGAATGAAGGATGGGAAAGTAATTCTTGCTTAAGACGAGGGTTATGGTAGTAAATATTTTGAAATAAGGAGAGACGGGCTATTTTCCTGCGTGAAGAAAGGAACGGAAGCCCTAACGCTGTTTTCAGAGATGAAACAGTGGAAAGACGGGAGTAGTTAGAAAAAAAAATGAAACGTGCGCTACAATTTTATACAGCTTCAAGGTGACAAATTAGACTTTCAGTAAATGGATCCCACACAGCTGATACATATTCTAGTTTAGAACGAACGAAAGTTTTATAAAAAGAAGCAGTTTAAGAGAAGAAGGGGGAATTGAAAAGTTAGGCCCGGTAACCCAAGCACCTGTTTAACATTATTAACAACATAATTGATCTGTGGCTGCCAAGACAGGTTATAATTAATGTGGACCCCTAACGTATTTGTAAGTAGTCACGTGTTCGAGAGCGGAACCGTTTATGTTATACGTACAAGCGTTAGCGGAAAGTTTACGAGAAATTCTCATTAATTTCCACTCAGTCGCGTTGAGTTTGATTTTCCATGTCTTACACCAATCAAAAATATTGTTAAAGTCAGACTGTAGTAGTGATGTGTCAGTATCAGAGGAAATCACGCGCGATACAGCACAGTCGTCTGCAAGAAGCCTAAAAGAAGAGTTAGTGCAATCAGGTAAATCATTTATGTAAATTAGAAACAGAAGTGGCCCCAAGAACAGAACCCTGGGGCACTCCTGAAAGGACAGGACAAAGAGAAGAATCGTAGTCATTAGCGGTTACAAATTGTTGTCGGTTTAACAAAAAGTTTTTTATCCATGCAAAAATGTTGGCGTCAAGATTTACTTTACTGAGCTTAAGATAAAGTAGTCCATGGCAGACAAGGTCAAAAGCTTTAGAAAAGTCTAAGAATACACAATCAATATAAAATCGCACGTCTAGGGTTACTAAGAGTTCATGAGTAAATGAAATTGCGTTTCACAGCTGAATGTTTTCCTGAAACCACGCTGACGAGATGTAGATGTGAAAAAAGAAATAGCTTCAAGGAAGTTAAGTTAAGAGTAAATGACATGTTCAAAAATCTTACAAGGGACATTAGTTAATGATATTGGTCTATAATTTAGCGCATAATGAATGTCACCAGATTTAAACAACGGCCCCTCTATGCCCACCTTCCAATCAGAAGGCAACATACCAGAATTCAAAGTCTGAGCGAAAAGTTCAGACAAAAAAATGGACGAGTACGCAACCGTACTTTTCAAAAATTTTTCGTTTACACCTTCGACGCCACAAGATTACGAAACCTTTAAATTAATAATAAGGCTAACGACACCATCGTAATCAATTGCTACAGGAACCATTGTAGGAAAGTTCGCATCACAAAACTCCGACAGGTACTCAACACACTCACCTTAATGCTTTTGAAAATACTTCGTTGAATATGTAACAACTTTGCGAACGAGAAACGGTAACGCCACTGGCATCAGTTATCACAAAATGTTTTCGCGTGCACCCTTAACAACACTCCAGAACTTTTTGAGGTCATCTTTCAACAAAGCAGGCAGAGTAGTGCCAAAGAAAGTGTGCTTTGCGTCCTTAATTGCATTCTTATATCTGCGGGTGAACTGTTGATATGCGGTCCAGTCACCGTGACCATTCTTGAGCTTTATTTTTCGAAAAAAAAAACGCTTTTTTTCTGATTTTGAAGGCGCTTTAAGGACACATTAAACCAAGGGGACCTTCGCTTGCGATGGATGACCCGCAGAGATATATGTTTGCTTGTTAGACAGTGAACTTCCCCGACAGTGCGCTCATAAATGCTGGGCATCCAGCCTTCCAAGAAGATCGCTAATTCACTATTATCTGGAAAATCGGCCTTCCGAGTATCTCTGATAGATTTTGGTTCACTGGTGGGACGTATACCAAGAGAAGGGAAGCGCAGTCGAGGTCGGCAGAAAACCAGATGGGGTGATAAAGTTAGGAAATTTGCAGGCGCAAGTTGGAATACGCTAGCGCAAGACAGGGGTAATTGGAGATCGCAGGGAGAGGCCTTCGTCCTGCAGTGGACATAAAATATAGGCTGATGATGATGATGATGATAATGATGATGATGATGGTGGTGGTGGTGGGACGTTTAGCAGTTGCTTTATTTGAAAAGATCATAACACAGTGGTCGCTCAACCCTGGTAAAAAAAAACAAGTGCACGAGATCAGGAGCTGTTGTTCAAGTACGTTAGCGCTGGATGTAGTAGTTCTTCTCGAAGTAGTAACTAACTGAGTTAAGTTAAAATCACAGCAAAACTTCACGAAGGCGGCACTTTCACTTGAAGACTCTTTGATAACAGGAAAAGAACAGGACCAATCAACGTTAGGGAAATTATTATCACCTAAAATAAAAATGGGTGCATGGGGGAACCTAACGATAATCGCATTCAAAGCATCATGCAAATCAGAAGAATAATTATGCCCAGCGTTAGGTGACCGATAGCAAGAGCAAGAAATTATATCGCAGTGGTTAATGTGTACGCATGCGCAAACAAATTCTAAAGGTGACTCAGTGGGAACATGATAAGAGGGAATGTGATCAGAAACAGCTATAAGAACGCCTCCTCCTGATCTACACCCCACGATCAAAGCGGTAAAACTTGAACACCTTTTTACACTCAATATATATTTCGCTGTCACGCACTTCGGATGATAACCACGTTTCCGTCAGTACGACCAAATCAGTACTACACGTGTCAGTTAGATCAGAGAGGTCATCGCACTTGTTAACAACCCTGTGAGCATTGGAAAAAAGGAAATTAACATCACCAGATGGACTATTTGGCCTAGATGATAGCTACGAAAAACGGTCGTTATTTAAAGCCAGTGCGAACGCATCATGGCTCTGCGTAACAGGTGAACAACTGTTCAAAGATATATGCCACACGCTATCGGTCGACGCGACATACATATAGCACTTTGTTCTTCAAAAACACCCTATTGTTGCGAGTTAACAACGGTTCTCTGGCGTTTCTTGCAAATTCCAGCAGCTTTTTGCGGGATATGCGTGTAGCAAGACAGAAATCTTCATTAACACTAATACCAGTTTGTTTTAATTTTTTGCGTGCTGAAGAGGTGGCCTCTTTAACCGTAGCGCTTAAAAACTTCACTATAATTGGGCGGCATTTATTTGACACGTATTTACCCAACCTATGTGAACGAACAATCGCTTCATCAGATAGCTGCATGTTAAGGGTGGACGATAGGAGCTCACGTACGCTTTTTTTTTTTTTTTTTTGCATCAGCCCACTACTCGGAAGGTTTGTCAGGAAAACTGTAAAAGATCAGATTCTCGTGCCGTGACCTGTCTACAAAGTCATCTAACCGACTAGAAAGAGTAGCTGTTTCAGTGCGCACGACAGTGGATACTGCAGCGGCAAGGTCATCCTCTGTAACGTTTTGGTTTGACTCGATCCTTCCTTCGACTGTTGTTAGTCTGTCATTTATATCATTCAATTCTTTCTGTAGTTTTTTCTCAATTTCTTTGACTTCATTATTCTGTGACATGACCTCAGCGTGATTTTCGTGTATTTCTTCGGTTAGCGTTTTCAACAAAGACAGTACGTCGCTACTGGGTGTGTTAGGATCGGGCCGGGGGTTTAATTCGACGTCACCACCTAATATTAAAGGTTTAAGTACATGTACACATTCACAGGCAATGCAGAAAAGCACACTTGGGCATGGAATAAGCCGCAAAGTGACATCGCTTGTGCGTTTGCAGTATAAAGAGGGATGGGGACCAACCTGCGTCAGAAGAAGAAACATTTGACACGTCTGCATGCTGGCCGCCTTTCCATGCCCACTGGCGAAGCACGTCGAGCGCTGCAGATTTAAAGGGCGGCAGAAGCTCGATGTTGATGTTGATGGGCCTTGGAAAACAAATGCTGTAGGGTACGGAACCACGGAGCCTCCTGGCGGATGTGCAGGGCAGCGCTGCTTGTCGGAAGAATTGGCAGAAAAGCGCATGGATGTCAGGCCAGGTGGCGATGCTTGAGAGGCACCGGCGAGCGATAACGTCGTGCACGAGTATGCAGATAGCACATGCGTCAGAAGAACAAACATTTGACACGTCCGCATGCTGGCCGCCTTTCCATGCGCACTTTACAGTATTATTATTATTATTATTATTATTATTATTATTATTATTATTATTATTATTATTATTATTATTATTATTATTATTATTATTATTATTATTATTATTATTATTATTATTATTATAGGTACAAAGTTGTCAAAAATGCACACTTGCACAATACTTGTTCTGGCAGGGGTTGGAATAAAAAAAAGGTGTCCCCCATTTCACTCGATTGAATTCTTTAATTATCGTCCACCTTTTTTGGCCGGCCGATCCCGGTGATAACGTGGGCGGAGAGCCGCTCGGACCACTGACGAAGCGCGAAAAGGAATAGCATTGAAATAGACTCATTCCATTAACCCGGCCTAAGCTTTAAAATTTATTAGAGATATATGTAAAAAAATAAGGGGCGGGGAGAATACATATACTTTCTGGTAGTGTTATCCTGGATTTTTCTACAGAGAAAATTCTGTGTGTCATGTACCGGGTGCGCGAGGTATTTGAGAACACAATGTTGGCTTCAGGCAGAGAAGTATGCCTCCAGCAAAAATAGACATATTTTCACCAAACTTTGCAAAATACTTCTCTTACGGTTTATTTCCATAATTAGTCAATGAATCCGTCATCCACAGCAATAACCGATTCAATTAGGCTTCGGAAACGGCGGCATGCGCAGATCAAGTGGTCCTTAGCGATGTTGGCCACTGAGTCAGCAATGGCGGCCTTCAGCGAGTCTTAAGTATTATGTGGCTGTTTGTTGGCCTCTCTCACAACGACGCCCCAGACAAAGTAGTCACGCGGTTTTAAATCTGGAGAACTAGGAGGCCACAAGTTGGGAGGGGCGTGGTCGTAGAAGTTGTAAGCCAGCCACTCCTGGGTGACGCAGGTGGTGTGGGCGGGAGCAGAATCTTGCTGAAAGACATAAGGTCTTCCTTGCAAAAAAAGTGTGGCGGCATAACGTCACCCTCGTTGCTGACGACGGCTAACACCATCACAGACGACGGAAATTTTGTGTGCATCACTGTAGGCAACTCATCAGCGCTTGCGCAAAGCCACCTGTCGTTACGGCGGTTAACTTTTTGGTCTCGGTGAAAGTTTTTTTCATCTGAAAAAAAAAAAACCCAAAGGATTCGAGACTCCTCAGCTCTCTTCAGCTTGCTTAGCAAGCGCTTGGACCGGAGCAGACGATTCTCCCTAGTTTTATCGGACATGAATCGCCACTCCTCACGACATAGGAATGGTACCTCGAGTCCTCGTGCACAGCGAGCCTGACAGTCGACTCTGTGACTTCGAGCTCCTTTGCAAGGGCCCGCATCGACTTCCCTGGGTTGTCACTCACGAAGGCTTGCAGCCCCCGTAGAAAGTCAGGGGTTCTGACGACGTCTGACCGCTGACTGTGCTTTTTCCTTTTCACCAGATGCCACTTCGTTACGTCCAGAAAGATGGCAATTTCCAGGTCGCTGTAGTGTGCGGCCAGGGCAACAAGGACTGCATGACGTTTCATTTCCTGCGCCAACCTGTACGCTTCCATCTTTGAACAAACTGTGCATTATGAATGATAAGGGGTCAACCAACAAGAAGCCGCACGCCTAGATAGATATGATGTGCCTGCTGGTGTCTATGGGGATAAGGGATATTGTTCTCAAATACCTCGCGCACCCGGTATATATCTGACATCTGCCAGGCTTTCATGACTTTTGACGACTGTCGTGCTGCGGCTCCTCATTAAAGAAACGTTGTATGGACACCCACGACTTGGTTGTAGAGCATGGGGTATAGACAGAGCATCATAGGATGAACAGAGGCCCAGTCCCGCCTTCAGCGCAGGAGGTGGAACCGCCAGGCAGAAATTTTTTCTGGAGCCATTGAAACCAATTAACGCCAGCATCGTAGAAGCAATTCCACCGCACCATGCATGTGAACAACAAGCGACAGTAGATGCAGAGAATATGGCCATCTCAGATCACGGGTGCACGAGACACTCGGAAGTTGAACATAGGGTTTCAATATATACTTCCAGTTGAACAAGTTCGGGTACACCTGTGCCATGGCCAATTCAGCCTCAGCATTAAGCATGACATACCAGTCGTTCCTGGAAATACGGCAAACATATAGTGAGTGGAGCATTTAGCTAGAACGATTAGCCGAAATGTGTCCGTGCAATGTCTCGAGGTGCACATAAGGCAGTCGAGATGCCCTCCTCGTCCATACTAAGAGCTTCGTGCATTTCCTCCGAAGCTCTTCAGATCCTAAGAAAAGCTGGTCGACAGCACTTTTTTTTTTTTTAAAGCTGGTCGACAGCACTTCGATAGCACCGCAATCGTGGGGTTCCCAGCGCACGTCGCCACCCCCACCGACGAGGGACCCCCTAACTTGAACGAGTTGGCACACCGCTCTGCGTGAGAACTGACCCGCCGCGCCGAGTCAGAGACACCCTCTTGAAGTTCGGACCTCCTGGTGCGAAACACACGAGAACGCTTAGTCAGATCTAACGACATCGCCAAGCACTACCAGTGAGGCAGGAGGATATTGCCTCCACCTCAACTCAACCCAAACTGAAACTTCGCCATGCAATCGTCTGACGACAACTGCAGACACAAACCCTCTTCAGTCTGGTGCGATTGCGGCACATTTTCCCCGCGCAGTACGCGAGTGCTCTTTCCTAGTTATGTCAGGCAACTAAAACGATGCTTTCGCTCATGCTGTGGGAGTGCCCTGTTACAGCAGCGAAAATGGCAGTAGCTCCTGAGGCTCTTGCATCGATGTGGGCCGCCGCTCTGCGCAGCTCCAACGTCAAGACACAAGAGTGGGCAGTCCAGTGGGCCCGGGAGGTGCCGACAAGGCAAGGCCTCGAAGTCCCCTCATGGAAGACTTGAGCCCGGGTCGTTAAACTTCGCCGGATTTTAGATGCGAAGCAACTTATGCGCCCGGCTCTTCGGCGTCTCCTGTCGTAATCGTCGTCGTCGTAGTCGTCGTTGTAGGTAAGCAAGCGGCTCGTTCTCGCGCTCGGCACGCGCTCGTGCCAATGCTCCCGCGTTCATCGTCATCGTCGTATTCCACAGCTGGCTGCGTTCAAGCAAGCGGTTCGTGCTCACGCTCTGCACGCGCTCGTGCCACGGCTCCCGCGTTCGTCGTCGTCGTCGTCTTCCACAGCTGGCTGCGTTGCCACTCATCATTCCAACGTAGAATTTCACTTCTGTCGTCGTAACGGGGATGCCGCGCTTGCGGGGTTATTAGCCATTGTTTAAGGCAGTAAAGCCCATTACGCGGTGAATCACTGCATGCTTCGCGCTGTCCAAGGTTTCACGTTAGTGAAGCTGCACTTCGTTCAATGGGTCATTCGAGCACCGACTTAATTTTTTCCTTTTTCGTTGACTGCCTACGAAATATCCCTGGATGGACAACACGCAAAAGTGGATTAAAAAAAGGGGGAGGGGGGAGATGGGCAGAACACTGACACGCGTAGTTTGGTCACCTATTGAAAATGCCTGCGCACGCCTATATAACCATGGTTGAACGGCGTAGAAAACTTGCCGTGGTTGAACGTGGCTAAACCAAGTTTGTCGAGCGATATCACTGTGTTGCTTGCTTTGGGAAAGGATACAAGTACCGTCAGCAACTACCGCATCTACAATCGCACCACAAGACAACACACAGACGCTGCTCGGCGTGACAGCAGCAGCGAGCGGATTGACCTTCATGCTGCGTCTCGCACGGCGTCCAACTAAGCGTTGAAAGCACAGCGCATACGAAGATATTACGAACAGTCGGCGCACTCTGTACATACCGCAGCTCGCTTTGAAAATGAGGCCCGCGCGACCGCGCACTTTGTCCACATCGCAGATCGCTTTCAAGATATCGGCGCCCACGCGGCGTACGCAGCAGCCGCTGGTAATGGCAGGCTAAGTCCCAGTTTGACCTTGGCTGAGCTTGAAGGTCAAATTTATGGAAGAAGCTGTTTTGGGGGTTTCTACCTGGATTAGTAGAGCTATCGCTCTAAAAAGACAGTGTTGGTGTGATCCATTGTTGCGCGTAGGTAGCAGAGTCGTGCGTAGGTCCGCCAGCTTGCCTACCAAGCAACCAAAGCTATGCGGCAAAGCCGCAGTCTGTTTTTGCAGGCTACATGCCTACCGTATCACCTATCGACCTTGGCCGCTTTTCCAAAGCAGAGCGCATCAAAAAAGCTGATTAGATAACATAACCAAGAAAAAAAAAGTCGCAGTTTCCCCCGAAAGAAACATTGATTGCGATAGCAAATTATTAGACAACTATACGAATAAGGTTAGTATAGTTTTACAGCTTCATAAACAACTCTACACATTCGCTTACTAGCTAAATTAACAAGCATGTTGTCACGTGCGCACAGAAAAACACGAACACCTCTCATTCGATTACCGCGGACACTCGCTGTATAGGAACGCTGACATGACAAAGAGCGGCTGCGAATTTCACTTCGTACTACATCTCGCTTCAATGCGAACCAGGCGCGCGAGAACACGGCACTTACGAAGCCATCAGTGTCTCGTGTAGCCTAGCCTTCGAACCCTACCGCAGATTACCTCCAAAATATGACGCGCGCGGTTTCGCTCAGCCGCCACAGTCAGGGTAGATGAAGCGATGCGCATTACACCTGCCCCTTCTCCCCCCTTCCTCATAGGGCGCACAGTCTCCCCGCCTTCCTCACTTGCGCGCGCGAGAAAACACTCCCGCAACAAGCCACCATCCTTTTCGGCTCACCCTCGCAAGCTTTCCTTCACACCTACAGCGTACGACGCGTGGCCTTGATCTCGCCGTATTTGAACTTTATACGGAACAACACGGTGATGCCGACGACGCAAGTTTGCCAGGAGTGCCCATATATTTGGGAGGAAAAATACGCTGCTCTTTTTTCCATCAAAATTTCTCTATCTCCCTGTACCGCTACCTATGACTGCAACTGATCCGGTCGTATCGATCTCTTCCCTACTTTTTTAATAAAGTTGCTTCCATCCATTCATCCATACGTTCTGCAGAAAGGCTTAAATCTTGCGCCTTGGCGCCATGCCGGCGCAGTACTGGAGTGGTGAAAGAATTAGTTTGGCCTCACGCGAACCTCCTGTTGAAATGTCTAGGGTAGAGCACTGCACGGGCTCGGGCTTACCCGAAAGCCCGGGCCCGGCCCGGCCCGTGGGCCGGGCCGGGCCGGGTAGAACAGTTTTTTCACGGGCTCGGGCCGGGCTCGGGCACGGCGTGTGCTTTTTGACCCGGGCCCGGGCCGGGCTCGGGTTTTTCGTGCTTGGGCTTTCTGGTGGTGTGCATGTAACGTGCAGCGAGTTATTCTCGGGCGTCTCAACTCTGAAAAATATATTTTTTTGGTCTCGGGCCAGATTCGGGCCAGTTTCGAGTCGGGCTCGGGCCGGGTTCGGGCCTAAGGTAAAGGGGTGCCGGGCCGGGCCGGGCGGGTAACGTAGATTATTTCCGGGCCGGGCCGGGCATGGGTCTCGCCATAAATGTTTTGATCGGGCTCGGGCGGGCCGCCGAACGTAAAAACGGGCCCGGGCCGGGCCCGGGCTGAAAAAGTCGGCCCGTGCACTGCTCTAGTCAAGGGTGCCATCAATAATGTTTTTTTTTTTATCTTACAATGGCGACTTTAGACCAACATGTGCCCTTTGACACTCGTTCGTAAACTAGAAGCCATGGCTACTCAGCGACGAGAAATGATGAGATGTAAACCATACCTTGCTTTTAAAAAATATCTTATTAGCGCAAACGCAGAGCAAATCTGACAGAATGCCTTCAGCATCCGTGCCCGTTTCTTTGTCTTCATAATTTTGAATGTCCACTTTCTGTCAGGCTGAGAGTAATTGATTACCGTTATGTCCCTTCCTATATTGTCTGAAAGTGTACCTTGAAATACACTAAATGCGTAGCTTGGCTAAACAATCCACTTTTTTTTATTAATAACCTAAGTATCAGCGATTATTGTCTTGATAGAGGTGCTCACCGTAATATACTGATGAATGTGCGGAATTGGTGGAAAAGATTGCTTGCTGTGTAATCGACTGTGAACACGCTCCCAAGAATTCACTGGAGGGAAAGATTTAAGCCAGTAAGACGAAGTTGCTTAAGCAAACGTGAACAATAATAGTACGCCATGCCAGACGAATTTTAATCAATGACAATCCTTTCAGCACGCAGCTCCTGCTCCAATTGAGAAACTCAATTTACCTTCGCACTTCCGATTTTATTTATGTTGGTGCCATGAATCTCGACACTAACCAAAGTCACGTTGCGACAGGCTTGTGCAAGTACAAAATAAAGCAAAGCAGTGGCTCCGCTCATGACGATTCGCTATACATAGCACGAAATACTGCATAGACAAAAAAGAATAACTATACTATGAGCAGATACATGAACACCGCCGTCGTTTGATGTCGGCGGAGGTTTCACTTTCCTCACAATCAAAACTTCCTGCGAAGTCCAATAAAGCTTGAAGTGAGGTTGCCATATTCTTGAATGCATTCGGTGTTTCTTGACCTTTTCAAACTATAGTGTAAGAAATCAGATTACTCCACGTCGCGAGCAAGCTATTCCGAAAGAATACCTGAAACGGTGCACACGAGCCTTGCGCGGTAGGGCATGTAGCAATGAAATAAAAGAAAATGAAAGGCGGGATGAGAAATGCATAATGTCAATGCAGTTGCTTCTACTCAGACAGAGAGGACTTCGCTGTTCTTCAGAGTTATGGGTACATAGAGAGAGAAAGAGGAATGAAGAGAAATACAGCAAAGTTATCCAGATCGCAATTTTCAGTTTTCTACCCTGCACTGGGGGAGGGGTAAAGATAGGATAAAAGATAAATGAAAGATAGAGAGATTACAAGACTATTATGGAGAGCACAATATAAGCGCGAAATGAAAGACATGCTGAAGCGCCCAGGCAGTTGTCGAAGGAAACGCATCACCAAAAATTACGAAAATAACTTTTCGGACTAAAAGAAACCTCCCAAACAGTTTTCAGCTGCAAGCTTTTAGTAACTAAGTTAGAGTGAACGATTAACCTAATCACTTAATTCAACACCGTTAGTTCACCAGCATTTTTATAGCGTACAGGTTCTGTGCTGGAGGCTAGAGGAGAGCCAGATTGGCGCCTAATGGTTCGGTGAGAGTTTTAAGGTGAGGTACAAAGCGAAGGACAAAGCGCTGAGAAAAGCTGACTTCTTATATAGTGTTCACTCGCGCACGACTATCTTGCTTACTTAGAACACGAGGAGATATATCAAGGTTGCTGCAGTTTTAACAAGAAAATCAGATGCGCGAAGCGTTGGTGAACTAATATAAGCATCGAGCTTGAATTCTGCGAGACGATCGACCTGGAGGCGACACGTCACAGTCTACACTCACGCACGTTACAGAACCTATGTGAATACGGGCCCATATTTCAAGGTGGCTAAATTTTCGAAATTTCTCGATGTAGCTGCCTCTTTAGACATCGCCATAATTCTAGAGGCACAAACAAAAAGATTTAAGTTTCATATTTATTGATTGTTTTTCTGGCTGCGGATGGAAAAATTAAAGCGCAGATTCAAAAGAACTCGTGTCTCTCGACTAAAAGGCTTAGGCTCCTTGAGGGCTTTAAAGAGCTAGCCGGCTTCGCTCAGGCATCATGCTTTACCGTCGCGGGAGCACATTTGTCGCTGTGCCCGCCATCTGGCGAACGGGAGGCGACAGGGGTCACCGGTGGAAGTTTTACCCCTAAAATGTTGGCGCTTCAAACAACGGTACATTAGCCGCGCTACGGCTCCACGCGGCGAACCGAAATGGGAGGGCAGCAAACGGCTACGACTGGGAGGGAAGCCTGCGCCACGGAGGAAGGAAAGGAGCGCGCATAGCCTTCTCCACGACTGTCGCAGCCCCCGCACTGCAGCTCCGCGAATGTCCCGAGGGAGCTAGCTGCGTGCCACGGCGTTACGCGGCAAGGTAATGGGCTCTCGACCCAATCGCTCACGTTGGGCACGTGCTTCGAACATGTGGCCGCTCCCGGTTTCACGGCGATCATCTTTCCCCGCGCCGCGGCCGTGTCCCCGCTTTCCACCGCGGCGTTGAGGCGCGCGAGCGCCGCGAAACACCCGCCATCGTGAACGCCTCCGCGCGTGCGGTGTCGTAAATGTATGCCGCCGTACTGGGAGCGCCGGAAGGACGAATTAGGTAAAACGATATGCGATACACGCACAGTTCCTTATACGCTCACCGGCACTTGCGCAAGCTTACCTTTCGCGAATGGCTCCCAACGCGTGTCAAGCTCCGAGCGCACCAATAGAGATAGCAGCTGCAATGAAACTATCAAGAGCTAGCGCTTGTCGGACACGTGTGCGTTAGTAGCGCGGATTCTTAATGAGCAGGACAGGGCTGGCAGCTCCATGCTCTCCTGCGAAAACAGCGCCAGCGCTGTTTCCCACTATGAATTGTACTTTCTATTCTCTTCACCGACTTAACACATCGACGGATTCGTATTAACGTTGTCTACGGAATTAATATTGCATTCGTCTACTACTTCTACAAGCAATACCCGACTGAAATTTGCATCTGCAGGCGCTTCAAAATGTGAAGAATTATCTGAAAGGCAGCTTTGAATATCAATCTTCCCTGATGTATTCTGAACTTCCGCTCGCTCTTGACGTCTATAATACCACGCTACCATGACACTCTGTTTCTAACTGTCGACACAATAAGAAATAAACTCCCCGCATCGCCGAACAGGTTATTTCTTCTAAGCCTTCGTTATCGTGCGCTGTGTGCGATGTTATGCCATGGTATTTGAAAGTTTCCTGCAAAATGAACGAAAAACTAATAGCCGCCGACTTCATTCCAATAACCTACGCAGGGCTCATCAATAAGCACAATTTATTACGCGCATTCGAAATATGCAGATTGTCGCAGAGTATATTACCATATTTCTTTCGTGAGCTTTTCACTTTAACATCTGAAGGTAGAACTTGTTAACCAAGCGCCAATACGTTTACGTTTCTTGTCGTTCAGTAGGTGCTGGTTATTCCACCAGCCTCAAATTTCGCTCTCTTCATTATGAATGGTCTATAGATCCGCGTGGTACCAGGGATTTCGTAACAAATTTCTAAATGTGAAAAAATTGTGAAACAATTGTAAAGAAGCTTCAACAAACTAAATATAGGGCATTAAAGCTGGAATTTTGAGTAGGTTAACTCGAGTTTATGCTCGAGTTACCGAAATACTGGCCGTTTTCGATGCAATTCACTTAAAAGTTGAGTTCTCGGAAAGCCTGACATTGCACTTGCATCCGGAAAATATGCCTCTTCAGAAAAGTCCATTTTTCCCGCGACTAATTATGTAGGGCCTTTTGATTGGCGATGAATGTCCGCCATATAGAGCCAGAATGGAAACCGCAACTGCGCCCTACCACCCCACCTTCCCTCCCCCCCCCCTCCCCCCCTACTCGAGCGCACACAGCCATTGTTCCTTCCTTTCGCACCTTAAGGGAAAGGCAACAAGCGCAAGGAAGTAGAATATTGCGAGGAAAACAAGAAAACAAATAAGTGATGTGTTTTTTTTATGCAAATAGCATTCTTGGCATTGTCGGACCAATTTTACTTCGGGCTATCCAACCATCAAGAAAAATAAATTGGCCGATTACCAAGACAGTGCAGTCTTAAAATGCGGGCCGATGCCGAAAATTGTGCAGACTGAAAATGTGGGCATAACCTCGTTCACGGCCCTCATCAATTAATAAAGAAAAAGAAAAAAAAAGAAAAAAAATTGGCAGAGACTCTTAAGGCTGCTTACGTGTGGGAATGCGAAAGTATTATATTCCCTTTCGTGATTTCTATTTCTTTCCGCGCGTTCCTTGTCAGCGCAAGCTCTCGCCTGCGTTTTAACTGGGCCTCAGTAAGGCCAAATCAAAAATTCGAGGACCGCTTAAGCTTCGCCTTTAAGAGCGGAACGCGACAGCATTCGAAGATCCCTGAATGCTTGTCAGGCGTCCCGGCAACTGCAGCTTTCTTTTTTCTCCAACTTCGCCCGACTTCGCCTCCGCATGCGGCTGCCGCTTTAGGCTGCCGAAGAGACGAGCGCCATCTGGATGGTATTTTTGCAAGGACGAAACCACGGCGTGGCGCTGTGTGAGAGGTAGAAATGCTCGAAAAGGGAGCTTGTGTTTGAGTTTCCGCGTAAGAGCGTTATGTTTTTTCGTATATTCAAATTACAATCCGACGCTATGGTGCTTGTAGGTTGTGGTTAAGTCGTACCTTACAATTTTTTCTGACTTACTTTACTTTGAGAAATACAATTAGTTCACTAACGCCTCTGCGCCATGTGGAGGGCCTGCGTGGTCGGGGCGGTCCGGGATGATTTTCTCCGCCACGGACGCCTGCGCTTACGCTGACATCGACGCTGACACAGGATTTTCTGCGACACGGAGCCGTTAACGCTGTCGCGTTATAACGCGCCAAGTGTCTCAACGCATGGCACGAGGAGTTCAATCGAACATTAATACTTTTTTTTATTTTATACTCTCATTTATACAGTCATGACGTGGCGCCGCCTCCTCCCCATTGACGTCACTTGTGCAATGATGCACGCTCTAGGCACACCTTTAGTCAGCGAGAACCGTGCAGCCACCATGGCGTCGACGAAGCGTGCTCGTATCGCACCCCGGAGGCACAGTTTTAGATTCCCACCCAGACCGAAATTTGCCAAATTTTCTTTTCGAAGCCATTATTTTACTTCCATTGCAGGAACCTCCATGAGATATTTCACGTCCATCCGAGCATTTCGTTACGTGTTTTTACTTTTTGCGCCATCGGACGTTTCTGGTACCATGTTTCGGTCACGCCGACTACGCCAACGGATTTTCGCGTGCTTTCGTATTTATATATCCTTAGAATCGAACCCGCCTCGCTCAGCAGCCCGACTCTTTAGAGTCGGGCTGCCATGGGCATTCGTGGCGCACGGCGCCACGAATGCCCATGGGCACGGATGGACTGATTATCGGTGTTCGCACTCACATTACGCTACATGATGCAGCGTGTCAAGACAGAAGTGGGCAAGAGGAGACCGGCTACAGTATACGCATTATACATGACGCGTATCGGCTATTGGCATACTTGGATAGTCACTGTAGATGAGTTCTTCCCGAATTTTGTTTCCTGTGGAACAACCGACGGACATTTGCCGATTTCAAGCGACGCAACTTACCGCTACTGTCACAAACTGGGCTGCACGTGGTATAAAGTGTACACTTTCGATCCCCGGCGGCGACACCAGAGCAGCGTCGAATTCGAAAAGCTTTTGATTCGGAGGTGGTGTTTGTCATTGGTCGCTTGGCTTCGCAGTACTGTGTGCAACATCACGATTGCCTGGCATATGTCATGTTGACCGCTAATAATTAAGACGAACACAGAGAAAGAAAAACACAAAACGACAACACGGGCGTCTTTTAATCGCGGTCAACATGACATGCAGTAAACACCAGCTAACCCGAACTCCAGTTCTTCTGATGCCTGACATAAGATCTTAGAGACACTTCCATTATGTACTAACGTTTCTTGAACACGAGGTTGTCTGTGCAGACCTAAGTTGCTACATTAACAACAAATCATAGAGCTGTCGGCGCCGCTGGCACGTTGTCTTCGATCTGACTACTCTACTGAAGCAAAATACACGCTCTCGCTCCTCGACGGTGCGCCCTTGTTGACCTAATTACAAGGAGAGTGCAATAGTGCAGCCATGTTGCTCCAACGGTACAGTAGTAACGAAAGTTGTTATACAAATGGGTGCAGGCGCCGGTGTCTCGGCACGTGTTGACGGACTTCAAAGCTACGGCACTGGGTGCGGTAGCGCCGGAAAGGACTAACGATTCTTCTCTGACTTCCCTTTGAGTCATGAAAGCGCATCTTCCTAGAAGGTGCCTTTGTGCTTCCCCGCAAACAATGACGACAGCGTGGTAAATTATGACCGGAAGCGAGACCGCACGCGCCTTTCCGGAGTCGAGAAAACAAGGCGGAGCAATAGCGCTTCTTCCGTCCACCGGCGGCCTGCCAGGCGTGTTTGTGGTTCGCGTCTTACTTAGCGAATTATATCAGCGTTGACATCGTTGGGAACGTCACTGAACGTTGTGTGTGCCTGGCCTTAACCTACTTTTTTGGGGGAGGACGATACGCAGGAAGGCCTATTTTAATTGCAGATGGAGGGCAATAAAGAAAAAAATTCCGGCGGAACCCATCTCACGATGGACGCCGGCGCTAATGTGATAGGATTGAAGTGATGTAGCGAGACACCGTATTGCCAACGCCGAAACCTGTCATGCAGGAGACGTGTATGCTGTCGTCGTTGTTGTGCCTTCAAAACATCGTACGCACCCATTGTGAGGATAGGCCAAGAATCGGTAGGGGCACATGTAGCCAGAGGGAGTCTTCTTTTGCCTCTTCGAGCTCCCACTGCTGCTTAGGGCAGTGGTCAGTTTGGCCAATGTACGTTCACTTAGTAAAGCTGAGCCGAATCTCGTAAATTACTTCTGTGGCACAGCAGATGAAAATGCTGATGTGTAATACTAAACTGGTACTCTCACACTAATAACTGTAACCATGTTGGTGTAAAACCGTTAGGAGCGGACAGACAGACAGACAGACAGACAGACAGACAGACAGACATGCAGCAAACTGGTGAAGTTTCGAAAGAATGCTAATTTCCTTAAAACACGACGTTCTTTGGAACGACGAAGATGACTTCGCTAAAGACGTTGCCTGTACTGACGTTGGTTCATTTGAACAAAGTGGGTGAGTGTGTTGGATTGTCTTTGGCAATACGTTATCCTATCATTATCGTATATTCCCCGTCATCACGTGAGTGCACTTGCGAAAAATACCTAATGAGAAATCCCACCTCTGCATTGCACAGAAGGATTACTGATAGATCAGACCGTAACGACAATTTCAAGGCCAAAATTGAAGTTGGGAGTGACACACTAAGAAATGCAAGATTTCGCAGGTAATATTTTCCGGGCAACAAAAGACGTAATAAAGAACCAACCGAGTATAGAATATCGAACCCTATATACCCGTGAAAAGCTGATGACCTGTGCAGATTGATCAACTGGAGATTGATCAACTAGCATTTCAATTCTGCCTACATTAGTTTACATGTCAGTGTGATCGAAAGCTGCCATCGGGAGAGGAAGCCCTTATTCATTTCCGTGATTATATATGGGCTTCGCACCACCTGAGAGCTATTTAACAGTCAGCAATTCAAACTTATATATTGAATGGCTATACGGCCTTAGTATATCAATAACATGCTCAGTTTAATATTATACACGCAGCCAAGAAGCATTGCGTTGCCAATGAAATGATGAAGCACGCTGGATATATTAGGAAATATCTGCAGAGATTCCACCATTACCACGATTCTCCACAAGAAAAGCGTAAAATTACCAATATGAAGGGTGTCTGGCAAGAAGGCATGGTGCTTCAGGGGAGTTAAAAAGAACGATTTGGAAATTTTGATTTGAGAACAATTTGAGAACCTCGTGAAGATGTGAAGCAGTACGTTTATCTAGGCCATATACCCCTGTATTCTCAAGCAATCCTCGATTCGATACTCTTCCTCCATTACACCATGTCTAGCCGTTCGATTGATAAAGGCGCTACAATTCTCAAGAATTGCCGTGGTTGATCATGAAGCACAGTGATAACTTCTGTCGTGCAGTGGCGCTGCTATGTGAGGTGGAGCTGCTATGGTGGCAGCAGAAAATGTCCCTAATAACACGGACAGCAGGACCCGATGAAATCCCAATACAGCTAATCAAAAACCTCGGTCCAAAGAGCCAGGCACGGCTGACTAATGCTATAAAGCAAGTGATTAGAACGAAGAAAATTCCGGTTGGATGGCGCGAAAGCAAGATGAACCTCATCTACAAGGGAAATGAGACAAGGATAAGATGAGCTCGTACAGGCCAGTTACAGTAACGTCTGTGATGTATAGAATGGCAAATGCGAAAACACCTGTGTACTTTGATTTAGGTGCACGTTAAAGAACCCCAGGTGGTCCAAATTTCCGGAGTCCCCCCGTACGGCGTGCCTCACAATCAGATCGTGGTTTTGGCACGTAAAACCCCATAATTTAATTAATTTGTTTAATGTATAGAATGGCAATGCAAGCCATAAAATTAGAACTGTCGAAGTGGGTGCAGAAAGATGATGTACTGGGGGAACTACAGACTGGTTTCAGGCCAGGCAGACGCTGAGAGGATAATATGTTAGTACTAAATCAGTGCATAGAAATATCAGTAGCTGAGAATAGACATAGATAGCATTTATAGTTATTAAATAGCCTATGACAACGTCGACAGGGCATTGTTATGTAATAGTTTTAAGCACGAAGGCATAGAGGACGATATCGTGGAGCTGCTTAGTGACATATATAGAGACAGCCGAGTACAAGTTGTATGAAAAGGTTGAAAAGGTAATGAAGTGGTAGGAATTCACCAATCACTGAAGCAAGGATGTCCTCTGTTTCCATTGTTGTTCGGCATAGAAAGATGACTGGGAAAGTGCGAGTTAGGCTTTGATTTATCCTACATGCCTAATTGACAAATGGTGGAACAGAAGGTCCCTGGACTGATGTATGCGGATGACATCGTGCAACCAGCGGACAATACATAAGATTTACAGACGCTTGGGATGTCGTAAGTGTACGCCGCTGTAGTGGCAGCGCCGGAAGGGCGAATTAGGTAAAATGGTATGAGATACGCACACAGTTACTTGTACTATACGCTCGCCGGCTCTTGCGCAAGCTTAACTTTCGTGAATGGTCCGAAACGCGGGTCAGTCTCCGAGCTCACCATAGAGATAGCAGCTGGAACGAAACTTTCAAGAGGTAGCGCTTGTCTGACACGTGAGCGTTAGGGCGTAGAGGGGAAGAGGAATGCAGCAATAGTGAAACACATATCACTGTGGGGCTACAATAAGTATCAGGTGGTGCATCGAATCTGGAAAGGAGTAATAGTGCAGCGGCTAACGTTCGCAAGTGCCATTCTATGCTTAAAATCGAATACCTTGCCGGGGTTGGAAGTTAGCCAAAGATCAGTATTCCGGTTGGCTTTGGGAGCCCACGGTAAAGCCACAAATGAGGCAGTGCAGGGTGACATGGGTCGGGCGTCTTTTGAAGTCAGGGAAGCCCAGAGCAAAATTAGTTTTGAAGAAAGACTCAGGAACATGGATGAACATAAATGGGCGCCTAAAGTGCGCAAGTATCTGTACCTGAAAAGCGTGGACACAGAACGGAGGAAGATGTCATGAAAGTTGGCAACCAAGTACAGGATAACTGAAACTGTAAATGAACAACCAGGATCAGTAAGAAAGCGAGCGAAATAGAGACAGTGAATTAGATGCAAAGAGTGGAAACAAAAAGGACCATGGTGATTTACAAGAATGATAAGAAAGAAATTAGAAGGGAAAATCTGTACGATAACACAAAGGCTAGTGCTTTGCTATTTGAGGCTCGAGCCGGTTGCCTAAGGACCAAAACATACCGGAGCAAATATTCGGAACAAGATGAGGCATGTGCATGCTGCAGCAAATATCCGGAGATCACTCAACACAGCCTAATAAATGCGAAGGGGTTAACCCAAGGAGAAGCATAGGTAACGTACAGATTCCAGAAGCACTTGGGTTTAAAATTGACGGAATTTAACCGGTCAGCGGTCGAGATAAGCAAGAGGCGTTTAAAGTATTTGTGAAAAAAATGCAGGGAAGAAATTGATACGACCGAATCTGTTAGTCATAGGTAGCGGTACAAGGTTTAGTTTGAAGAAAAAATATTAATATGTACTCGTATACAAAAATGCTAGATAAAAAACATGTATAGCATACCTGATTAAATCAAGCAGGCTACGTGACTATATGTCGGCCCTCCGTTTCAATGGAGAAGCCATTAAATCATCATCATCACCTTCTTCTTCATCATCATCATTTAGTCAAGCCAGAGTGTTGAGCGGAGGAGCGGAGAAACGTTCTAAATTACGGGGATAGTCTTACCCCATAACACAAGGCGCAAATCTAAACCGGCTGATGAGGTGCCAGTTGAAGAATGTATAAGACAAGTCGTATTAATAGTCCTTTTTTAATATATATTATCCGTGTGCGTTTACACAATCCGCACACGTAATCTGCTCAATTGCAATTGATGTACTCGATACACTGAATGCAGTGTTGGCATCTCTTGAGAACGGGGAACGCTCCACAGGTTATCAATTTGTGCAGAGAAGCTCCAAAATTAGCCTCCCAATAGCTGATTGCCAGCATGGGAGATAGTGCGCGTCCTTTGGATAACTGTCTGTGTGACAGCCTACACAGCGTGCCTTCTTTTCTTTTTCAATTTCGCACCTATGTTGTGCTCACCCTGATGGTGCACATATCTCTCATCCTTCATCTTTATTGTACTTCTTTCATCTTCGCCAGTGCAGCATAGCAAACCTGATATTGCCACCTGGTAAGCTTCCCTGCCTTAAACTATATTGAAGTCTCTTTAGGGGAATATAAATGGATTAGAACGCATACGACTGGTACTCTTAACCCACGAACTACAGCTTATTAGTATCTTTGAGTAGGAAAGTGTACAGACAGCGCATTATGCCCCTACTAACCAATTGGGTGAAAACTTGGAGGATAGCAAGGAAATTTGAGAAAAACCTACAGACGGACCTATGCGATGTAACGGGAAATGTTAGGCGTAACCTTAAGACACAGGAAGACGGCAAGATGAATTAGAAAGCAAACGCAATTATGTTATCTTATAGTTAATATCCAGAGGAAGTCAAGTTGGGCTGTTCATGTAATATATACAAGGTAGAGCAAGTGCTGTATTAGAGCAACTTCCTCTTCAATTGGTTCCCAAATAAGGCAAGGTAAAGGCAGTGGCACACGCCACAGCATGAGTAAGGTGGCATTTTGAGATAACAAATTTATGAGGGATGGGATTCTGCCGGCTGGAGCGAGGCAACGATAACTGAAAATTCCTGGCAGAGGTACTCGACTTCAGTGAACCTAAATAGCTTGATGATGATGATAACAATCAGGTGAGTGCACAGGAAATCTTTGACCTATCCACATACCACCTGACTTTCTTTTAACTTCTTCATGAATAGCCTTTGACTAATGATCATTGCGATCTATTACCATAATTAAGTACGAAGTAAAAAAAGGTGAATTTTGCAGTTGCATGGAGAACATAAGACGTAGATGCTTCAGAAGAACCTATAGTTTGCACATAACAGGAAATTTTGAATATTCTATAAAAAAACAGACCTCACAGAGAGGCTTGTGCGCAAGAACGCCTCTTAAGAATCGGTGTTATTCAATAGCGATAGTGAGCAAGAAAGTTCCAAATGCCCCGCCAACTGAGGAACAGTTCTTATTATCTAATACCTTATAGTGGTCTAGTCTAAAGCATCTCCCATCAGGATGCAATGATGAACTTATCCTGCGTTAATTTATTGGTATTTTTGTCTGTTGTATGAGATGATGATTGGCTAGTTGTACACTGCAATTCACTCATAACACTACACATAAAAACTAAAACTTTGGCTACTCTAACTTATATGTCTGTACCTGCACAAACCAGATAAGTATAGAATAATGTGTAATAATTCGCAGTAAGGCAGCACTTTTTTACCGCTTTCTTGATAGAGCCTATAGATCGTCAGAAATCTACATCTTTATAAACGTTCCCTTTAAGTCTATCGACTGAAATCCGAATTTTACTGATTTTACACAAAATAAAACATTGATTTTACGGTAGTACATGATATCACACCAGCGCTGAATTAGGGGGCTAACAATATGCGAGATTCAAATTTGGCTTTCTCGAAAATGGAGCTTCAACATGAAGTTGTGTGCCTAGTTCAGTCGCTTTACGTTCCATTTCGACCACAGTCTCAACTCAATAAAATCATGCAGCAAATCACAAAACGTCCCTTAGGACTATTCAAAACTACTTCAGATCCCTTCGGCTACGTTTTTTAGCAGAATTCTGCGCTGTAGTTTTCTTCAGGGCTCAACTTTCAGAATGAACAACTTCGCCAAAGCTTTGGTTTGATTGCTACGTGGGATCTGTGCGATGATAATCACACAGTGACGTGCGGTTAATTTTAGTCTGCATACAGAAAGTTCCCTTCCATATTAACAATTATGGCGCAATTGCAAGTCTCTTACAGGCCATTTACCGCATATCTAACACGATATATATGCATACAACCATGTACTCCTATCGAATGAGGACAAGTCGATCACAAACATATATCTTCAGGCGATTCTTGAAGCCAACAGGATTGAGCGACCGTCTGTGATGCAAAGCTGAGAATGTTTGCTACCTCGGCGACATTAACACTGGTCTCTCTATCGTTCTCCTAATCTTTTCCTGCCCTCTCCACTTCCTTCAGTGCAGGCTAGCCAACCAGGCTGCCATAGTTAATCTCTCTGTATCTTTCTTTCCCTCTCTTCCTGATCATTAAAGTGACATTGATCAACTTATGAAAATCTGAATGTGCAGTAGCCAAGGAAGCGTCAAATTTTATCTTCCATGCCTGCTTTTTATATACTTGTGATGCGAAGACATATATCATTGACAAACGAAAGGTGAGAAAGTAAATCAGAATGAACGGACATGCCCCGCCTAATTTCTTGTGTAGCGTATCACCAGAGACGATTGCACTTTGCCCTTCATTCAGGAGTCCGAAAGTCTGTCCTCTTTTGAAGTCCATGGAATTCACCTCACTCCATTGTATTGCAAGGGCAAACGTTCTATTTCTATGGACTCATAGCGCCATCTGCAAGCAGGCCATTTTAGGCACAGGAAGCCTATCAGCATAAAGAAGGCCACATAAGACAGAAATAGAAATTAAAATAGCCGCAACGTTCCGGTCATCGTCTAAAATGGGTTACTTTACTGGGAAAGATTATGATAGCCTGCTGGTCCACATTTTGTCTAAGGAAGTTGAGAAGAAAAATCAAAGCCCCTTTCTTAAAGAAAGATGGTTGAACGTGAAGCTTTCGCCCATGCAAACTGAATGAAAGTCAAAGTCCGAAGCCAACGACCACGCAATGAAGCCAAGAAATGCTGAGCGACTGCGTGTTTAGGATTGTATTTTTTGAACGTTGAAGTTGAATGAAGACATATTTCATTAAGTTGCATAGCCTTTATTTTAGATCATGTAGCCGTTGAGTACATGCACACCCTCGCACTTTCACGGACTGCAAGCCGTTGCCGATACACGGGATCGGCCTACGGGCACGTTCGCGTACGGCAGCCTCTTCTTCTGCTGCACCCGCGACCTACCCATGCATGGTGACGGCTGGGAATGCATTGCGGGACGCGTGTAATGCAATGCAGATATATACAGTTCATCTGGCTAGCATTGCGTTGAGGTTCCCATTGTTCATATTGGTACAACTGCGAATGTAAACTGTAGTGTTCTACGATTGTGTGCGCATCTGCGCACACAATCGTAGAACACTACAGCTTACATTCGCAGTTTTTGGCGCTCACGGACAAATCAGTGAGACATAGAAAGCTTCGCTTTAAAAGCTTCTTCAGAAGAGGCACTACATACTACAATTACACCGTCTTGGCTCACTGGGGGACGTGCAAAAATATTTTTTGTCACATTAGAGCTCCCGACTATCCTTCAGAGAACGTTGGGGGTCTTGCCAACGGACATGATCTGCTTTTGGACTAGCTTGTCCCGATAGTAGGTATTCACGCAGTTGGTGACACTTGCTATCGTTATGTTGATTTAGGCAGACAAATGGGTAACTTTGCATTATCTCTCCCAAATTCTCTATGAAACGCCAGACTAGTGTGATAAAGTTTGATAGATGTAGGAACATTTGTCTTCAAAACTTACGCTGTAGTCCACCAACTCTATGGTCTGTGTCCTTGCCAAAAGCAGCGAGGCATTCCCACTTCCTTGTAGCTTTCTATGGTGCAAGGAGATTTCCTAACGCCTCGGCGTCCAGATAGTCCAAGAGAGCGAATAATTTCGAAATTTAGCTGCCGGTCTTCGCTAAAGCAGCGTGATAATTTCCTATTTCGTTTTGCTATAGCAGGTTTTCCGCTATATTGCCCCATTTGGATGGCCTACCAGCATTACAGAAAAGAGCCCGTTGTATTTCTTTGTCTTAGTAGCCGTAGGAAGGGGGAGGGATGTAATAGAAGTTTCTTTTGCTTCACCTGGAGCTGATCCAGCGCACACATAACACGTTCACACCGTGATACCTTTGCAGATTATTGCACAAGCCTCTCTCTCTAACATTATGTGATTGATTGCTGAAAGAAAGAAGGGAGATCACAAAATTACGTCTGGGTGGCCAGATGGCCACAGTACGTTACCTACAATGTCGGCTATAAGAGCAGTGAAAAAGCTTGAAATCGTTTTTACAAGAGCAGGTATAGTGGAGCCATCCGGTAACATGACTGTTCTGCCATTCGTTTTGTAACGATCGGTTATGATCTCCTTTCCTTGGATACAACTTTTTACTTGGCCTTTGGTCCACAGCATCCATGCGAAGATCACAAGTGAACACGGTGGTTCATGACCGTTCACATTTTTGTCTACTCCTAAATCTAGTCTCCTCCATGACCACGCGCTGGCGATGAGTATAAGCGCAACCAGCCGCCTGTTAAAGAAGCCGGTTGCGGTTTTATTACCATCACCTTGTCATTGAAATGTGCATGTGTTTTTAAGGAATGTCCATTCTTAAAACACTGAAGGGTAATTGAGACGTAAGCACTATAACAGCTGGCGCCGAGAAAGCGTATACTTGGCCAAACTTCACCGATAGTCATTCATTTCGGCAAGCTTCCGCATCGCATTTAATCTACCGATCCTCCGCACAGCAGACTGCATGCTGTTTGTCAAAGAAAAGAAAAGCAGTTCGTTGCATAGACTTCGTTTCTTGCGCGTTAGCAAGATGAATTGTGAGTTGCCTGGAGTTTGTTGTAATAGCAGCTACGAGCAGATGGATTGGAACACTGTTGTAACGTCGTAGCTTTCGTGTTTCACGTCCGGGTGGCATTCTGCAAGCGTGGGGACTGTGAGGGCTCAATCGGACAGGTCAAAAATAATACGTTATTATTTCACAAGCACTCGGAAGGTATAGTTGCGTTCTTCGATCACACGGTACCATTACATGTGCCTTCACCTGGCATTCTGATATGTTGTTGCGCACTGCTTCCTACACTGCATATCTGACTTCCCTCCGACTCCTTCTGCGTTTGCCGTCTTCCCTTTTGACAAATAGCTCCCGGTTCCCGCGTGAGCAAAGTGGTGGCGCGCTGCGCAACCGTGCCTCGCATCCATGCACGTAGTCGATCGAGGCGCGGTCCCACGCGAGCCCCATTCCACCGGCCCTAATGTCTCCGAGCAGCTGCACCGAGAAAAATGACATAATCGAACGCAATATATCAAGTTTGTCTCGCCAGAGGTCCTATATTGACGTGCTGCCGCTGTAGCCGCCGCTCGCGTCGAGAGAGCGCCATTGATCGAGCCTTTTAGAAGTGCGTGGGAAAGGAGAAGAGAGTCAGCACGAGCCCCTTCAAGCTCTCCGTGCATGCGTGATCCAGCGACGCGCGAGATTGTGTCTCATCTGTACAATCCATGCAATAGGAACTACGGCTGCATGCTTTTACATATTGCCAGGAGCCACGATAAAGATTTATTCCGCAGGCCCCACGATGGTGACTAGGTTTTCTTTCCGCTCGTCACATTACCTATAGGGCCAGGTTGGTCACTGTCGGGCTATGGGACCTTACTGTCGGAATGTTTGTTCCTGACACGCACATTGTTGCACTATAGTATTTTGTGGAAATTGTTGTCACTCCACCCGTGAGAACTCCCTTTTTAGGAAGCGAAGACATTACGCGGTAGAGGTGACAGAAGACCGGCACGAGGGCGGCCAGGAAGAGCTAGACGGTTTGCTGCGTCCGTCCGTCGGTTCTCTCTGTTACGTTGAAGACGACGGTTCCCATAGTCGTCATCAGTATCGCGTCCTCGTCAGTCCACAACGCCATCCCCAGCTTCACCCTCGTCATAAAGCGAAAAAAAAGGAAACTGTCCACCACTACCACTGCATCGCAGTGAGCGGGCTGATATAGCACGATGTTTTAAGCCAGTGAGCGTATCTCAGTTCTAGTTGTTACGATATGTAGTCTTTGGCCCGGTGGAGCATTTCACAAATATTTCCATCCGAGAACGATAAGTTAACGGACTTCACGTATCTCATTTGTCTAGTTAATGAAGTGTCAGTTAGCAACTCACTTCGATTAACAGAGGTTTCGCTGTAGCATAAAGAGTCTGGCAAGGATAGGTAAGAGACGAAATTCTCTTTCAAGTGCGCAAGCAAAACTAACCAAGACTTTCGCTCGTGAAGTCGCCTCGACTGCCAATGAGTTTTCTGGAGCTGGGAATTAAAACAAGCTGAGCCAACAAGTGCTGGGGTTCTCCATCTGTGCGAATGTTTTCCCAATCTTTGGGTGTCGGAAAAGACGTGATTACACATGAGACAGTGCGGTCCCATTCCATACACGAGGAAGCCGCCACGCGTAATTTGGAATTTCTCTTAAGGACGCTTTACTTTTTTGTCGCATTACCTAGCCCGCGGACCCCTGAAAGAAATGGGGGAGTTCGGAGCTCAATCACACCTCCAGTCGACGAATGTTGTTACTGCCTCGGGGATAATCAAAACTGGAAACTCGTTTCACGGCTGTTGAGGCAATATGAGGACAGAGTAACATTTTTTGAAGCCTTTTATTATATTTGCTGAATGCGAACGTGAATAGTTTTGCTCGTCAGCTTCTGTCGTCGATGGTCGAAAGCAAACCACCACATACTGTATAGGCTGCAAATTTTTGCGCCTTCGCAAAAGTCTGAATTATCCGTCTTGTTGTAGCGTTGACAACCTCTTTCCTGTTTGCCATGAGAAAAAGTCGTTATTAGGAAATCGGGAACATCCTACTGACAAATATACTGGATCTGTAACGCTATGCAAATATGGAGGGCACAAGTATGCGTGAACCACATATTCTGCGAAGCAGATGAGAAATTCCTTGCTCTTAACGTGTTAGCGTACTTTACAAACAGCGCTCGCGAGAAGCTAGGATACACCACGCGTTTAGCATATTGCTGCAATTCACAGTTATGAGCCTGCAGATCTCAAGAGACAAGAGTCAAACAGTTGGAATAGTTAGATTGCCGAATCGAATTGAAGGCGAATATTTGAGACAAATAAACGACCTCTGAATATCGAAATAAATATCCAATATGTTCTCATTTCTAAGCATAGTGAGATATACAACTTGCATAAAGTTTAGTTTGGTGAAAAGGAGGGACTATTTATATGATTCCGATGAATGCAGCCAATACTATTGGCCACTAGGCGTCCGGTCAATGGAGGAGTTGGTAAATGAGTAACCGCTTTGACTTATTACGTACGTCAGATCAATGAGAGTAGGGAAACTAGGAGCACCACCACATGAGATGCATTTTGAGTACTGTGTTTGTTGAAGGAGATAAGTGCGCTACTACAACAATGCGCATTATTGCTTTACATGGATGAAATTATGGTGAGACTGGCCAAATAACTATTTGTTTTCCTTGCTTCGAGATTAAAATTCGTATATAGCAGCCTAAAAGGAAAGGAATTCTTATTAAAGGATTGAAAATTATTAAGCATACTGTATTTTCGCCATGCGTTTGCTCGGGAACTGGTGTCGCTGCGGAACAACTTTGGCTCACCTGCAGTGGAATCATTCCGGACAGTGCTCATTTGCATCAGTCTCTCTCACTGAAAGCTCCAATAATTGTTGTTATCAATTATATTCCAGCCGAAACAAATATTCGACAATTTCGAATAGTGGATCATCGAATTGAATTCGATGGCAATAGCAAATACTTTTTCATTCGCATTCGGAATTTCGAATATTCGCAAGTAACTGTACACCGTGAAACGTGCCGCAGGCTGCACACAGAAAGGCTGCACCAGTAAGGAAACTGGAGAGTACCGAGACAAAAAGCACGCATGAGGTTTTGTATACAAGGCCTCTGACGGTTGGTTTGAAGCAGCACGTAAGGAATAGCGACGGCTACGCAGTAATATTAGACTGAGGATAAAATGGTCAAAGGTGGAGCAGTTGTAACGAATAATCCAACGCGGGACTGTTTTTATATGCGGCAATAACTGTATAGATTTCCAACACTAAGACAGCCGGTAAACCCATCAATTGGAAATGCTATGGAGCCATGCCTAATTTTTCATAATGATGAAGTAATTTTCTTTTCATGTACTCAATTCGCTGCTTTTTTTCTATGAAAATTTTGTAGACCACACTGGCCTTTTAAAACTTTTTTTTTTTGCTTGTATACACCTAGCTTAGGCGCTATGCATATTGTGACATGTTACTGCTACTACTCCTTCGTAGTGTTATTCAGTAATTAGGAGGTTCTTGTAGAACGATAGAAATAGATTATTGGGCTACCGAGAGAGGCACCAAAGGATACCGTTCTTCATACACACTGGTGCTATTCTTCTCAGAGTTGACGAAGCGCATTGATAAAGAAGTTTCAGTAATGTGTTTTCCTGAACAATATCGACCCCCTAG
The DNA here is from genome assembly GCF_013339745.2 of Dermacentor silvarum. Lineage (NCBI taxonomy): Eukaryota > Metazoa > Arthropoda > Arachnida > Ixodida > Ixodidae > Dermacentor > Dermacentor silvarum. The sequence goes on from NC_051155.1 coordinate 234,196,809, forward strand.
GCACGTACACGCTGAAATAACGTTAACGGTGTTCTATTCCTTTTCCCCTTAACATCGAAATCGATGTCAAAGGAACGTATCTTTAGTTTCCGAGACCCGTTAGAGCACTGATCTCATTTGCATGGGACATAATGCATCCGAACTACTACTTCCTGTCGTTTACCTAAGTTAGTGCGCAGTGAAACAAAAGAAAATATCGTTTTTAGGGACTACTCCTTCTCTGACTGTTTGCTAACAGAGTAGGCTGCGTCTAGTATCTCGTACTAGAGTTTATTCACTTAGTTACAAGAATACCGGTACCATTTATCTCTCCGAATGATGCACATGCCGTTCTTTTTCGTTGTGCTTCCTGTTAAAGTAGCTGTGATATGGCATCTGTTATCTGCACGCGCGGCAGAAGTCGTTAGAAAAATGAAAAAAGCTTGCCTTCAAGATATAAAAAAATTAAAAAAATATCCTTGTCAAGCACCCCGGCGCACTTGTTTACCGCCATATCTATATAATGTCCATTATTCATTGAAATGCAATCTCCTGGCTGATCACATTTTAATTCAAAACCGAGTGTTCTTTTTTCTTTGAATACTGCTGAAAAATTTTTTTTTTCAAATCTCGACATGTACGATGCTCAGAAGGCTTGCTATACCAAAAGGAGACGTGTAAATATAGAAAGATAACTTCACTGCTGTATCCTGACTACATGTTTAGGTTTGAGTGAACATAATAATCGGCAAATAGGGACGCTAATGGCATTAATAATATGCAACTACATGACATATTTCATATCTCTTTATGAATACACTGTATGTGACTTTACACTCAAGAGATATCCGCCAGTTTTTACAGCGATGCACTGCTTCACTACAGTCATCAAAACTTGATGTTTTTAACAGCGAAGCTGTTTAACCTGGGCGTTTGCTGCAGGTTAACGCCGCAATGTAGGCCAATCCTGGTGGTAGTGAAAAAAGGGTCCAAGCGCAATGGCACATACCCCTGTGAACTAGCGAAGCTGTTTAAGCTCGAGGATGATCCGTCCAGTGTACGCCGCAAAATTTCCGCCTGACGATGACATCCCCATGCGTCGTCTAGCAACGCTTTGCCCCAGCTGCGCCGACCGCGCCGAGCCTCGCCACAGGTGCGTGAGCCGTGACGTCATCGCGCGTGCCGCATGGCTTCGCCTTAGCTTTGCCGATCCGTGATGTTACCGCACCGTGCGGAGTGGTTGCCGCGACTGCGCAGAGGCGGAGCTAAGCCGTGACATGACTGCTCCGACCCACGGGGTATACAGCTCCGCGTCGCCGCCGCGGTGACACCCAAACCCCGCCGTCTCCACGCTGAGCATATCGCCGCTAAGATGGGGTGGCCGAAGAAGAGCGTCACTCCCGAAGCAGAGGAAGCGCGGCGCGAAAGCCGCCGTGCCGCTACTCGAGAGCGAGTGAGACGACTTCGGTCCGATCCCGAGTATTCGCTGCCGAAGCGGCGGCGAAATGTCAGTGATTCGCAGAAGATCCGGAGTTACGAGCCCGCGAAACCGAGCAAAAGCGTTTGAGCGTCCAGAAGCCTCCAGATACAATAATGACCGAGTGTTCGTTGCTATTAGGGCTGTCGATGATTCCGGGGTGACCTTGCGCAAAACGTGGCCGAGTCTCGAAGCATAACCTCGCAAAAACTTGGACGAACTGAGATAAAGCTAGGTGGGGTTACCAGCTTCGCTGTTTACCCAGTCTTCGCACCACTAGTGTGAAGCTGTCCCTAATTTTTTTTCTTTTCTACCGTAAATACAGATCGGCACAATGCTTACAGAAAGAGAATGTGTCGATTACAATACATTGAATACGTTTTGGTGGTTCCTATACGCGTTCCTAATATGCTTTGGTGGTTCCTCTAGAGTCTGTAAAAGCATTGCCAAATCCTGACTGGGAGCTTACCACTGTCGCTGAAAAGAAAAGTGTACAATCATTGCATACACATGCAACATAAGTATATGTGCTAACATATGGGGCAGAAACTTGGAGGTTAACAAAGAAGCTCGAGAACAAGTTAAGGATAGTACAAAGAGCGATGGAATGAAAAATGTTAGGCCTAAGGTTAAGAGAAAGGAATAGACGGTGTGGATCAGAGAGCAAACGGGGATAGCCGATATACTAGTTGACATTAAGCGGAAGAAATGGAGCTGCGCAGGCCATGTAATGCATAAGATGGATAACCGGTGGACCATTAGGGTTACAGAATGGATACCAAGAGAAAGGAAGCGCAGTCGAGGACGGCAGAAAACCAAGTGGGATGACGAAGTTAGGAAATTTGCAGGCGCAAGTTGGAATAGGCTAGCGCAAGACAGGGGTAATTGGAGATCGCAGGGAGAGGCCTTCGCCTTGCAGTGTACATAAATATAGGCTGATGATGATGATCATGATGATCATGATACGAAGTGCTGCCCGGTACAGCCGCGTGGGTGGTGCGCGGTGGATACGTTCGCGAGGTCCTTGTCTGACATCAATTACGAACGCAGCATAGGAAGCTATCATTTTTCCTCTTGGCACAGACATAGCAACGCGGCGCGAGCTGAGTGCGCAGGATCCGGGAAAGGACGATGCTCATACGCTGGAGTCCGTTCGTATGGTGTGTTCCTCTTTCTGTTCCCCTTTTTCCTTACTCCCAGTGTAGGGTAGCAAACCAGACGCTCGTCTGGTTGACCTCCCTGCCTTTCTTCTTCTTGCTTTCTCTCTCGTAGGCAGGAGGAACAAGAAGACGTAACACAGAACAGAGGAACTAAGGAGCACCAGTGCGCCGCATGCAGGCATTGAAACAAGTCGCATCGCTGAGGTCGCGTCACAAATCTGCCACTAAATACTTTTTATAAGGCACCTGATGGTGGCTGCAGGCATATGTAAATAAAGAGGTCTGTGAGACCCTTCTATAGTTTTATGACCAAAATGGTACTGCAACTTGTTGTTACTGCAAGGTGTTTGTGCAGTGCTTAGTAAATTACATAGCTTCGTGTAAAATACGTTCCTGTCGTCTGCAAGCAGTGACCAGTGAACTCTGACGACTTCCACTAGAATAGACAGCACCGCTGCTGCAGATACGATGCCGGATTTGAATCTTCTATGGTAGGTTACAACGTTCGAGGCACAAGCAAACTGATGGACAGAATAGAATAAATATCTGATAGTTTTAGTTAAAGGCTATAGAAAAGAGATAACGGCATTGGTATCCTAGCTTGAAACTTGCTTTCGCGCTATGTACTGGCTACACGCAAACATTTCGAGCTAAATTCTTAGTGCCTCTACTCTTTCCACGGGGCAAATAGACACTCTCGAGATCTTTGTTTTATAATGTCTACGCCAGAAGTTCTCTTATCCTTCAGTTTTACAGACGGATATTAATTAAGAGCACCTTGTTTTATTTTCTTCAAGTTGATAAGCAAGGCTGACATTTAACTGGCTTACATCTGTATCAAAAGAGAGAGAGAAAGGAAAGGACAGGCAGGGAGGATGAAAACGTAGACAAGCAGAAAAGGAAAAAAATATACTACTGCCGCTTTGAGGTTTTCTCTAAGCTTTCCAGAACGTTTCTTCGGACTCCTTGTTTGCACGTAGGCCGAATGGATGCTACACATGACCCATTTTTTGGCGTTTCATTACAGCCAGTTCTCTAGCACGGATGGTGGTCCTTTATTACAAGGTTTCCCAGCTTCCGCCATAGGTTCTTTTCGGTATAGCATGAAAGAAAGCCCTATTTTTGCCAACGGTACCTTTCAATGAGCGGCACAGACAACTCCAATAGCTGTCGTTTCTACCCTGTCAACATTGAAAGCATTCTGTTATATGGCTTTTTTTCTCTCATCTTCACCCATACAATTTATCCGTCTTCGGGCACGCTCGTATTTAAGTTTCCCGCTATTTAGGTGTAAACGTTCGTAGCGGTTGTAGTGCTTTGAATCCGGAAACTGAAGATCGGATCCAGCACTGAATTTACACTGTCTCTCTCACTAGGGCCATTGAAAGCTCAACCTGCGCTGAAGTTTCTACTTCTGATTGCTGTACTTTTCATTCAACAGCACTACAAAGCAACGTACGCTTCTGGGTCACGTCTTAAAGAGCGAGCATTTTTGCTGTAACACATTTCATCAATGCTCAGAAAAGCTTTTTTTTTCTTAAATGCCTTTGTCCTAACGTTTCAATCAAGACCTAACACACGTGGAATGTGTTCTGAGTGTCTGTTAGGGCACATCTTATTTTTTTACTTGTTTTGTTCAGATTTGGAGAGCGTCTCTTGTAAGTCGTCAAAAAAGGTGGTCTTGGGAAAATAACCCGATATACAGCTATTCTAAACAGCAATAATAACCTAGCGACTAAAAAATGTAAAAAAAGAACAATTCAGTGCCATTCCACTCTCTGAAGGTGGATGACCAGCGAAGCTCTGTATGCGGGGATCGACCATTGCTCCTGTTAAACGTTCCAAATTTGCGGGATCGGGGCCACATGGACGGTTCAGATTTCTTTTCGCCTCGCGGTCCTGGCGGGCGGCACGCTTACGCTTGGCGTCCGCGGCCCGCTCATCGTCGGTGGTCTCCTTCCGCCACCGCCGCCTCCATTCCCTTTTCTGTTCACGCTGTCGTTCTTGGTAGGTGTGCTGTTCTTCTTCAGACCATACAACACGCGGCCTATCCAAATCACAGTCTCAGCAGAACTGAGGAAAGGAGTCTACACGTATAGCATGACGTCAGGAGACAGAACACATTCAGATTGGTAGGCACTAGTTTGAATACGCGGGAAGGCGTATACACGTGTACGGTGCGAACGTAGACATGGCCGGTGCGGGTCAAAGTGCAGTATCTGTTCTTATCAGCTTGATATATGATACGGGTTGTATTTGGACCCAAGATATTAAACTTATTTTTGCAAGTTGGCGAAGTGCTTGAAGCCTGCTTCACCTCCGGCATGGGTCGGCCCGGTATTGCACTATCTTAGGGACTTTTGGTCTACGGACATCGATCCGCTGGAAACTAGCCACATACAGCTTCGCTGTAAAAACATCAAAATTCAGTCACGCTGAACAGTATGAGAGCGTGCAAATTTCACACGCGCAGTTCGAGCGCTGTATCCCCAAATTACAATGTCTCCATCCACTTAAATGCGCCTTACTGTGATCGAAGAAATTATACTCGCAATTGCATTCCTCTTTTCCTATTAAAGAAAATAATTTCGGTGTAGGTTTGTAATCATAGTCAGCGCATTTCAGTAAAGTATCAATATTTTGAGTCACTCTTGCTGCTTATTAAAGCGAAGCTTTCTATGTCTCACTGACTCGTCCGTGAGCGCTGAAAACGCACTACAGGAAATCCAACTTACACAATGAAACTGTCTGCGCATCTGCGCACACAATTGTAGGACACTACAGTTTTCATTCGCAGTTGTACCGATAACAACAATGGTAACTGCAACGCCACGCTACCCAGACGAACTGTATATATCTGCATTGCATTACGCGCGTCGCTCAATGCATTCCCGGCCGTCACCATGGGTAGGCCGTGGGTGCAGCGCACGGCAGAAGAAGAGGCTGCCGTACGCGAGCGTAAGCGCGAGCGCGATCGTGTCCGTAAGCCGATCCCGTGTATAGGCAACGGCATGCATTCCGTGAAAGCTTGAGTGTGTGCGTGTAATCAACGGCTACATGATCGAAAATAAAGGCTATGCAACCTGCAACCTAACGAAATTTGTCTTCATTCAGCTTCAACGTTCAAAAAGTACAATCCCAAATACGCAATCAAATCATATATGCATCGCATCGGGTCGCTCAGCATTTCTTGGGTTCGTTACGTGGTTGTTGGCTGTGGACTTTGACTTCCATTCAGTTTGCATGGGCGAAAGCTTCGCGTTCAACCATCTTTCTTTAAGCAAGGGGCTTTGGTTTTTGTTCACCACTTGGATAACAGAAAGAGAAAAGCAAATACCAGAAAACGAAATATAAATCGACTTTGACAAAAGTTGTTGGTTATCCACCCACCTACTACTCCGAGTATGGAAGAAACTGTTCGTTTCAAACAACCACTTGCTTTTTTATACATAGGCTTGAACATCGGTAACTCATCTTCATTGCCCGATTGGTTCGCGATATATCTGCGTGTCTGTTATTTGGGCTTTTTCTTTTCTGGATCTTCGACAAGATGAAAAATTTCACCTCGGCCACCTTTTGTGCTCCAATGGCTTTTTTCGGGTAGGGCACGCCGCATCTTTGGTCGTATTATCAATCACCTCGTATCGTGCTTTTCTTTTTTTTTCTTTTATATCTCTTTCACAAACGATACCAAACATTCGGAACAAAGTCTGGCGATGTGTCAAGCAAGTAGGCATATTTTTTGTTTGTGAAAATTTTCTTTTAATTTGTCACAAGTCATTCATGTTGCATTTATGTTGACTGACGACAATGGTGCCTGCGTTGTGATACACAGAGAGTAAATGATGTTCCCATGGCATCCGAATCTCACTCATACCTTGTTTTTCTCCTTGTATGAAGAGGACATGCAGGCGATGTCCATATTCTCACACTCCCGGCGGCAAACATGATCCTGTAGTTATAATTTAATGAGTTGTTCAAGTGGACAAGTATTCATGCTTCAACCGCTGCTTGCCCTGGAAACGTAAGCGTGGCCGAAGTAAGCACAAAATACTCGTAAATTGCAATCTCCATTCTTGGTTTGCGAGAATATGTGTGGGAACGCGCGCTGATTAAACTGCACATTTAACTCTCAGTCATTCTTTGTGTCCCTTCGTTTGTCAGCGTATCATTTCATTTCTACTGAGAACGTGATTATGAAGCCGTGCTTGAATAAGCCGGCCTTCCAATGTGTTTTACCTGCTTTTGCTAATATTAAAGGATCTGTCTTGGGAAACATCTTAGTATGTAGACTTGCATGACCATGAGTCGCACCTCGATAGCTTAAATAGTGTACACGCACGAACTCGCTCTACCATGGAAGTCGCCCACACCACGAGTGCAGTCGTTGGTTAAGAGGATAAGTTGGTTAGTACTGTTGATATACGGGGTGTTCATTTTTAAGTTTTACGAAATTTTTAAAAATCGCCTGTGTCAAGTAGCATAATTCTTATCGTTGAGCTGGGTTTTTCGAAGAGGCCGACATTAATAGCATGAGAAATCGAAACACACATTCAACTAATTAACAAAAATTTACTAATGAACTTCTTAGTTAATTACTTTATGACACATATTGCAATTTATGAATTGTAGCCGGTGAGTTTGCAAGACGCATCCACTTGAAATGAATTTGCAGGATCTTCTAACAATACAACTAGCGAAAGGGCCACCAGAATCGAGAAGCCATAGATTTCATACTCTACTGTCAATTTTATGTTAGATTGGCCATTACATTGGCAAAGGTAAACAGAACTAAAATGTAAGTAATTACGAAGTTGTGTCAGTTGGATGTATGCCAACATTTGGTACTGTTATCCATAGTTGTAAATTTTCTCATTTCAATTCGCCAGAGAACCAGTGGAACCAAGAACGTGAAAATTTAGTGACGTAATGCAACTACCAAAGAAACCAGCTGTCAATGAGTTAAAAGAAAGCGGAATGGTTTTCCTATTGCTCATTCTGCTTTAGTTTAAGTTCGTTATGAAGAGAAAGAAAATTAAGTTGAAAAAAAAGGCAACGACACTCTATTAGTAGGTTCAGTGGCGTGTGTGAGTGATTCACTTGGATAAAATTGGAAAAACGTTGGAAACTGTTATGTTACTGGCTTAGTCCATGAAGAATAGTCGAAAGACGTGCAAAACACAAAAAGCCACCTGTATATATGTCAGTTCCAATCTGAGACGATCGATCAGAGAGTTCATGTCCCGGCCAGCACCAGTCTAGAAAGGAAACTGCAGATGGGGGTAAACTTTATATGAAAGCCTCCTTCATTTGCCATGAAAATGATAGAATTCAATTATTAGTATGTCATACAGCCTTGACAAGGTCAGCCGGTAACTCTTGTTGATATGGCGGCCGAAGTGAACATCCTGTCAATTGGCAGGCCCCCAGTAAAGTGTGTTCTAACGACCAGGACTGACCAATACGATACCTTCGGCACTGTTAAACTCAAGATTATAGGACATCACACTTTCTTCCGCGCTTACCCACTGGCGCATACAAAGTGACACATTCGAAAAGGTTCATTGAAGAGCAGCACTTACTCAGTGTCACATGCCCAATGGTCCAAACATATACCCTATGAAACATACCCGAGTTGGCGTCGAGGAGCTACACTGAGGGGCGGCACGTATTCAATGGCCCATACCTGGTGGCGCCTACCCACATGAACGGCCCACATTTTTGACGGCCCTACATTCGGTATCGGCCCACATCTTTAGACTGCACTATCTCGGGGATTGGCCCAAGTTTTTTGTGGTATAACTAGATAGCTCGATTGCAAGAAATAAATAGTCCGACAATGCTAAGAGTGCATTAGCATTAAGATATCGGCTATCCATGATATATAGCTGTGCACGGGAAAACGAAAAGAAAAGAAATTCACAGCCCTTCCAATACTGTGAAGATGGCCGCCAGCAAAGCTGTCACTATGGTGGGTTTGCTGTAGTGAATATTCCTATAGTGAATTTATATATTATCCTTATTGATTACATTGAGCGTCTTTGGCATGTTCGTCAAAGAGCAAGGACACCGCCGTCTTGTTTCCGCCCGGCGCGATGGCCAAGTAGTGCGTTTGATGCACCAATGCATGGATGGATGAAAACTTTTATTGAGCGATTGTAAGATTCACGGTGAGTCTTCGAAGATCGGAGGCTCTTGGTCTTGCGGTAGGGGGGAGGCTAAGGGGGAGAGTATTTTCTTCGGGTACCCTTTTCATAGTTTAGAAGGAACGAATAGTCACACGATACTGGAAAGGGTGCCACAGGGGCAGGGTGATCGGGTGCTCGTCTTGTCTAACCTCGAGCGAGCCTGTCTTCTCCCTGGTATCCTTACAGACCCGCGCGGCCAGGCGTCCATATGATCTCATGCCTGATCGGGGGCGTTAGAATGTGCAGCTGTTCGCCAGCGTCCTGTGCCCTTAGGAGGATATTAGGCGCAGGTTGACAAGTGCGTCCTTTCAGGTAGTTGCGGCAGGCGGTCTGACAGTCCGTGAGAACGTGCAGCCACCATCCTAGATTGTTGCTGTGAGCGATGACAAGTGCGATGGCAACTTCAGCTTCCGTGAAGTTCTGGCAGTGGAAGGAGGCCCTGGCTAGCTCCCCTGTTGTGGTGGTCGAGGACGACCGCCACTGCTCAAGTGCGGGTGGTGTGATAGTGCTGCGTCGGTGTAGCAGTTGGTGTTCTTCGTTCTTCTGACCATACGTCTAAGGCTAAGGCCTCAACTTGTACTTCCCGTCAGCCATGGTGGAACAGGGGTTCATGTTGCGGGGAATAGGTGCGCGAAGTCCGCCCCATCGTCATAGACTAGCGTATGAGCCACAGCGTTCATAGCCGCAGCACACTGCATGGCAGCGTCAAGATTGTGTGAGGTCTCGCCCGCTCCTGCTCTCGGTGGCTCATACCCACATATCCAACGCGGGTATGAGCCACACGTGATTTATTTCTCACCTTTCTTCTTTATTTCTCTCTTCCTTTTCTTCCTTCCTTCTTTATTTCTTGTCCCTGGCTCATACCTGCGTATTCAATGCGCCACACGTGATTTTATTACCGTTAATCGTGACGTAACTGACGAGCATCTGACGTTATTGATGTCATCACCTATCAGTCATGTTAGTCATACGTTTTGACACCTGTGCTAAAGCACAACTGGCGGGAAAGCGCCACCCACATGGGGCCAAAGCACCACGCACATGAAGCCGAAATACTACTGCTGATAGTTTTACAGCGTAAGCTGTTATGTGCTCATTCCAATAGGTGTTTCAGTTCGCGATGGTGTCCGCCGTCGCCTCCACCGCGGGCGCCCGTGTCCGTAACCGCTATCACCGTAAATGCGAAAAAAAGTACCCGGTTCCTCCCGGGATCAAACCCGTCTCCGCTGCGTGGGAGTCAGATACTCTACCACGGAGCCACGCAAGCGCTTGCTGTCAGGCAGCAGAAAAATGCTCGCCTAGGCAGGCACGTCGTCTGCGCCTGCGCGCCCTAGGCAGGCACGCAGGCGCAGACGACGAGATGCGATTCAGATGAGGCGCGCAATCAACGCGATCTCGAGCCTCCGCCAGTATGGTGGTGCCGTCTAGTTAAGGCGCCTGCAAACGCAGCCCGACATACAAAGTTGCATATAGCAGTTGCATGCTGCATGTAACGGGACCTGGTTAACTCAAGCAGACTAGGTGACTATTTGTGACCAGCCCGTTTTTAAGATTCCAATAAACAATAATGATCATAATCATCATCAACAACAACAACGTACGGTGCCACGGGTCAAGGGATGTGAGATGTGCGCCGCGTATTCTGTATACCTCTTCGGTGCACGTTATGGCGTCTCCTACGTGCACGGCTACGACCTAACCATCACCGAGCTCAGCAGACTGCTGTGCAGAGAGAATTACAAGCCGCAGCTCGCCGTCGACGCCAGGCGGACAGTTTAGCTCGTTCTCGTCAAAACGAGGTGAAGAGACTTTGCTGCGAAGACCCTGTTGTGCGTGGTGCCGAAATTGTAAGCTACTCTTGAGCCACTCCGCCAGCCTACGCTGTGACTGTGCTGCATGTGCCGCGCAGCATGTGACTTTTCTTTTTTTTTTTTGCACACGCGGGCCCGGTCCTGGGGCAACTAGCCCTTAGCAGCTTCACTGTAAAAAGAAGGGACAAGCGCTGTGTCTACACTTTGTCGCATCTTTGTGTGTCTTTGGTTTGCCGTGCGCGGCTATCTTAGATAAATTCCAACTTATCCGATTCGCCACCCTTGGACAGTCCCAGACATTAAATGTGGGAGAGCGGATAATGCTCTGCCGATGTGATCGGAGCCCAGCGTCCGCAGTGAGCCCGTGATTAACCGCTACTCTGGCGCATATAGTCTCCCAACCCCCGCCACCCCCAGACCCCATCATGGACAAAATAAAGTTTTATCTCTCTCTCGCGTATATGCTATTTCGTTTCCTCGTGTACATGGTACATGAAAGTGATTGTATCGGTGTTGTGCGCACCAGTCACTTTGAATGGCATTCTTTAAGCTCTGTCACCTCTATTTCTCTTTTGATGTGTATTGTTTCTTGAATATTTTTTGTGGTGCATTGCTTCACAGGAAAAGAAACGCTCAGTGGTCGTCAATGTCACTCTACTCCTTTCATGTAGCATTGAATTAGGTCCCTCAAATAGTTTGAATGCACTAAGTCACTAATGTGCTACTAACGAAATGCTGCAGCATTGTGATGACATATGACTTTACTCCATTTTAGCACCTGGTGTCGAAATGCTCATCTTTTATACAGCACATTTATATAAGAAGCTTTCAATGAGCGCTATTTTCAACGGACCATGACAGAATAAAAATAAAGTAGTGTTACTCAGAAATAAAATTATAAGAAAACAATAAACTTTTCATTATATGGTGTAGGTACAGGAGATGAGAACGGTCATCGCGGCTAAAAAAACGAGAAAAAAAAACGGAGACACAATCCCCCTTCAATAGCGGCCATGCGTCGAGGTTCCGTGTATCAGCCCGTAACTTGAGCCTTCAATTGTACTCTGATCCCTCGAGAGATAAGGCCGTCCTATTATTGGTCATACCTCATAGTAGCTTGCTGGTCATACTGGCGCAGACAGGAGTACGTAAGGAGGTGATCAAACTTTCAAACTGAACCGTCATCGTGCGTTGTGGAACCACTAGAAGAGCTCTAGACCCTCTGGATGCTTCAATGAGAAGTCTCTCTTTCCCATCTCTTTTTTTCTTTGCTATTGAAAGGGGAATTTATTAAAAATCGTCCAAGGGATCGAAAGAGGCTCTGTATGAACAGTTCTAGCTCTTGTCATCAGCAACACGAGCTCGGATCTCACGCCGAAGCGATGGCAGTACCTACAGTGTTGCATGCATAGCCTTCACTAAAAGTGCCCCCGCGGCGAAGATGAGCCATCCTGGCGACCTAAGGTGATGACGCTACGAGGGGGTCATGGTACGGCTTTAGGCGGCTGTTGGGAATCGTCTCGCGGCCACGGCGGCGCTTGTCCAACGATGGCGTCACCGGTTCGACCAAATATTTCACAGGTGAGGTACACTCGACTATCCGGTACGGACCCTGATATTTTGGAGCAAGCTTTGGGCAAAGGCCTGGAGAGTAGAATGACATGCCGAAGCTAGACGTGAGAATCCACGGCGAAATACGATGCAGGCGGATCGTGGTCGCGGTGATCTTTTCGGATGCCTTGGGTATAGGATGTGAATGAGCGAGCCAGCTGACGGCGCTCTTCGGCATACCGGGCAACTTCTGAAGGAGTGGTGAATTCAGAGGCTTCCGGGTGATACGGAAGTACGGTGTCGAGGGTAGAGGATGGTGCACGTCTATAGAGCCGAAAAAAATGATGAGATGAATTTAGTAGCCTGACTGGCGATATCATACGCGTACAGTGACATAAGGAATAGCATAGTCCCAATTGGAATCGTCAGATGCAACGTAAAATGTGAGCATGTCACTAAGAGTGCGGTTGAAATGTTCCGTTAGACCGCTAGTCTGTCTTCGTTAGCTATTGTGTTATTCGTTAGTTAGTCTGTTATTTGGTCTTCGAATCGAATAGTCTATATTTGTAAATGCAAATATTTTTTGAATACTTTTCGAATATTTCGGAAGCATCAACTGCGCCCAAATAAACATAAAGTTGCCGCAAAATTACCGTGAATTTTCACCCCGCAGGCATAGTATCGACATAAGACATAAGAACTTGCGTAGTGCAGCAGGTTACGTCACTTAAGAAGCGCTATTTTACAGGCTGTACAGCGATCATTCGCACTCTCTGAAGAGCCCTGTGCATGCGAAGCAAGTACTTGTTTGCTGCTAATGCTCTATTTGTGCTTTTAATAAACGCTTCATAACGTACTATGTAATGACAGAAACTTGCTAACTTTAACAATTACTGGGTTGTGCAACATCGTTTTATATTAATTGTGGTACAGGATTTTCAATATTCGAAAAATATTCGATATTTGATTCGCTTCGCTTCTGACACTATCCCATTCGCATTCGGTCTGAAAAATCAATATTCGCGCACCCAGAAGGTTTTCATGACGCCAGCATGAGGTTGTTGTAGGTCGGTGTGGAAATACAAGCATGTCGCACGGGTTTCTCGAACCTGCGCTGGCGCTTTCGACCTTGACCGTCATTTAGAAAGTGAAACGGTGAAACAACTGCGATGAAAGACGAAAACAGCACAGTCGGTAAAACAAGGGCGCGGAAACTCCCTATACCTGCCTTGGGACTCTCGGTCGCATGCCGATCCGCGGCGGCCGCGCCGCTTCCACCACTGGCGGCTGCGGGATATTCAACTGGAAATAATTCACAAATAAAACAATGCCTTCATGACGTCACTGATTAGGTCAGAAGGTAGATGGAGATGGTGAACAGCCGGAAGGAGCAGGGTTGCCGCGGAAGCCCTTCTTTCCCACTTCGCACGCAAGCGGGATGTATTCGTGCTCTCTTGCAGGTCCGCTGGCCACGCGGCGACGTTAGCCAAACCACGAAGAACCCGCTAAGTGTGCCGTGTTTACGAAGCACTTTTTTTAGAGCGCAGCTCTTAGGCGCCCGTTCCTGCGTCGGCGTCCCTCGTAACCGAGCGAACGAGCACAGCGAAGGATGAAACAGGGAACGCGGAGCGCAGCGGGGAATGAAAGACGGCGGTAGCAAAGAGAGTGCGAGCGAGAAAGCGGAGGAGGATGCCGCGGAACCACTGAGGTGCTCAGCCGAGGAGGAGGGTATGGCGAAAGCGTGAGAAGAAAAAGGTAGTGCCTCGCAAGACATGTTCTGCGGCGACAATCGCTACGAGATGGCGCTAGAGTAGCGAGCGTCGTCTGTTTACCAATGACACCATCGATATAAGGCATGCGGCGTGCGCGTCCACCGATATCATATGTGGAAACAAAGAGCTGCATGAGCAGAAGTCTGTCTGCGGCGGCTGCTGTGAAACGCGCCCACGCGTCACTCACGTGCTGCCTCTCGCGACCTCCCGATTAGCGAGGCAGTCGCGTCACACTTCGCTCTGTTTGCAACTTGCCGCACAAGACAGATTTTCCGCGCCAGCCAATATATCGAGAAGCGAAAACACGTACGGAGCTGCGCTCAAATTTCGCATTAGAGACTATCGTAATCGTCAATGAATTTTTTTCTTCTACGGTTACCTTGCAAGCTTCTGTTCATTTTTTTTAGCCATCGGCCATACCATGCTGAATACGCCGGTTCTCGTCCGATACCTTCTGTTCATTTTTTTAGACCACCGGGACATCGTTTGCACACACCAGCGCCAAGCAATTATAATGATAAATACTAATATAGCAAACCATTGTTAACTACCAATATTCGCTGTTAAAATGTTACATTTCGTCATTTTGTGAAAGTAGTCGCTTAGAAGTTCCCAACTTGTTAAGTTCACGGCTACAGTTCAACTAGTACACCGATATAGTGCGGGCTAGCCTGAAGAAAACTTCCTGGTATGATCATTCATTCATTCGTGTGTTGTGAAGTGGATCAACTAAAGCTGACCGATTCCTCAGTCAGTCAAAACTCATCACAAGTAAAAGTTGAACGTTTTTTGTTTTCATTCACACATTTCGTACTGGAAAAAGACAGACCTTCACGCAGTGCAAAAGTGTTAATCGGCAGAAGCCATTTTCTTTCACAACTGAAATATCTACATAACAAGCGAGCATAGATTCCAGAAGATCCAGAAGATCCAAACCAATGCGAAAATTATTAGCCATCACGGCTGTGTCTCTTACTTTTCGTTTTTTTCTGTACGTGTCGACGAATTAAAGAGTAAAAAAAAATGTATAGCCCAACAAACACGCACTCTAGCCCTTGATTACAAGTATTTCACCGGCAGCAGATGGGCAGCCGTCATGACTAATGAGTCGAGCGCCACTGCTATTATGTCAGTCCACTCAGGCTTGTGCAGAACTGGTTTACTCATGCAAGATGAATACCTGTTCAAAAATAGACTGAAATACTTGCGCTTACCTGTTGTCATTAGAAACCTTAAAACCTTCGCAGAACTGGAAATCCCAGTGTTAGCATACCACAGAGCCGCACAAGACATGCGATGCCTCGATTTAGCCATCTTCGTCTAAATCTTGGTTGAACTTTGACCTGGTCTGCTGCGTCTTCCATTCCTTGCATGCCTGAAGCATCTCTGTTTTATCTTTCCCATCTTCATACTGAGCCCGACAACCGAGGCAGATCACCGAGCGCAATCCGACTTCTGATATTGCCGAGTGACTGGCAAGGAGGAGGGGAGGCAAGCTCGACGGACGCACCAAGTCATCCACTTCCCGTGCTTCGCCCGATTCAAAGTTCACATAAAGAGGAATAAAAAATAACGAAACAGAAAGAAGAGTTGTTTGCCGTTGACTCAAATTTCTTGATAAGACAGTGGCAAAAAATGCGAACATCCACATCTACTTTTGCTTCGTTCCATCAGATCTTAAAACGCCCGGCAACCGTTAGAAGTGCGTATATTCCTTGAAACCGAAACTAGCACACGCCTTCCGGGGGTTTGTAAAAGCACACGCTTTCTCGAGCAGTCTCGAATGGAATAAGGGAACTCGCAATGTCAAGTGGTATTACGGGACCGCTAGTGCTGACCCGCAAACGTGGACGCATCTTAAGTCCGAAGATGCGCTAAATACATCGTGCATTTCAAGCACGAAAGTTTAGGGCCCACGGGATCTCAGAAAACGTTGTTTTTCTGAACCGCCTGTAACAGTAGCTAGTAAAACCGTACGTTACAGTGTTGTTCACATGAACTCATGAGCCTGCAAATGCGAATACCAGGCTGCGTTTAGATGCTGTGGAGATTTTCAGCTTTTTCGCATATCCCATGGTACATAAAATTTTGTGGTCGACTGTACATGCGATAAAAAAAAGTGCATCACGTTAGTGGCGGCATCCGCTACGTAAAAATGATTAATTACCGCGTGCATGTCTTGCATATGTAGAAGTGAAAGCACAATAGCAGAGTAGCTTGCAAAGAAGACGAAGACAAGACGTACAGTCACGTGGCATTCCTCAGGAAGCTGTCACTTCGCCATTATTATTTAACAATCTCATGTGTTCCAACATACGTATACGCAGATGACATTGGTTTCTTCGCATCATACAGTGATATTCACTCCCTATATTATCGGCTACAAAACTACCTCTACGCCATAGAAACCTGGTTAAACAAAATTCGCCCTTCACTTAACGTTAGAAAATGCTCGATATTGGTTTTCCCTCTTAACAATCCCGTTAACATGTCGCTATCCTATCGCCTCGAGACTATACCTCAAGTGGAGTCGGTGAAGTATTTAGGTGTAGTGTATGACGGTTCCCTCAGCTGGCTTGGCCATATTGACCATATAGTTAAAAAATGAGTGAGGGCAGTTGGTATGCTACGTAAGCTATGCAACAATCGGTCTGGGATGCGGAGAAGCCCACCTTTAATGCTATATAAAATGTATGTGCGGCCCATTTTATAATTTGAATATGTATTATTTTCTGCTGTGCCAGATTACAAATTACGCCCTCTTGTTTGGCTTGAGCGGGAAGCCCTACGATTGTGTTGCGGAATACTGAAATTTGTTGCGAATGACATACTACACCAAGATGTGAGGCTGTCCTCAATGTTGTGTAGATTTCGTTTGCTGACGGTGTAAACATTCTTAAATTTGTATGAATTCCCTATTAGAAGATTGGAAAACATACTCATTTCCCAGCCTGCATTATTCTTCGGACTACACTGACCTCGGTTTCATACACCCCAGCTGGTCTTTGTAGAAACATTGATCAATCCCTTAAATGTACGTATCTGGGAGCGGTCGCCTATTTGTGATGTGCGAGAGAACGTACAAATCATATATGATGACATCTATCGAAACAACGCAAAACTTATCTCTCATAATATAATAAATGGCCCATTACAAGACCATTTTTTGAGTTTAGCTTTAAATACGGTCATTGCGACAGACGCCTCAAAGTGTGAAGAAAAATCGGGAATTGGCATTTTCTCTCCTGCTCTAGGCTGGTCATTCGCAATCAGGATTACAGACTTATTTTCTGTATTTCTGGCTGAATTTCTAGCTGTAGTTTTAGCCTTACGCAAACTAAGTTCATCAATATCGACGGTAGTAATAATAACGGATTCTTTATCTTTATATGTTCATCGCTCAATAGTGTCACTAACCTTTTATGTACATTTCATTTTCTAGTGCCCGCCCACATAAATTTATTAGATTGTTTTGGGTGCCTGGCCGAAATGCCTGACAGTCTCGCGAGAGTGGCCCTCAGTGGCCCTGTACTACCATTTCTCCATACATTAGCTTACCTAACGACTACTAGATTCAGGAGATATACAATTATTCAAGACTTTTTGATCTTAGATGTAGCTAATTTTTCAGAATATTGACACCTCCTATTCCCTTGGCCCCAAATTTCCTTACACACCAGAAAAACTCAAGTGAATTTTTACCTGATTACGTTGTCGAATACCAGTATTAAACTTCTATCGTCACAGGGCTGGTCACGCGCCCTCTTTTCTGTGCCCCATCTGTGGAGAAGATGAAATCATAGATCACTTTTTCATATTCTGCCGCAGTTTTTCTTCTTTAAGGAAACACATTTTAGAATTAAGGTTTACACAGCTTGGTTTAAGTTTTTCAATTCTAAGTATCCTTTTTCCAGGAGCCTCCTCTCTTGGAAACTACCACAGCTATATTTTCTCAGCCGTGCAGGAATTTATAGTTGTTTCAAAGAGATTTTATTAAGTTCTTCAACTTTATTTTATTGCGATAGCAATTATATGGACACTTCAACCGAATTTCTGCCGTCGGCGTCGCAATCGCCATCGCCGAGAGGTTCCGTATAAAGTCCAAGGGCGATAAAATTGTCGCCGCGCGAGTGAAAGCGCGAGTGAAAGAGCGAGTGAAAGAGCGCGGGGGACGCGCGCTATCACGGAGAGCGAACGGACGGCAGAAAGCAAACGCGACTTCCGTCGCGCGAAAGGCCGTGGGGGTATGGGAGGGAGGAAGCCGGGGTGACGCTGTGGATGCGGCACCAAATGCATATCTTGGAACCAGGCGCAAGGGGAACTGGCCACTCAATCTCCCACGCGAAAGCAAGAAAGCGGGAAGGCAGCGCGGGAGGGAGGGGGGGGGCAGCTTTTACTCTGCCAACAACGGCGCTTGTACTTTGTCTGGCAGCGGTGGTCGCCCGCACCGCGTCTTAAAAGCGATCTCCACACGGCTCTGACCTTTCTATGCGCTGTGCATTCGCCGCTCAGTTTCCGTTGGAGCGATATACCGCACGAACCTTCGCTCTCTGCGGCGGCTGCGCTAGCTGCCAGCGTTTTGACAGTCGTTGTCGGCGGTCATTGAGTGTGATCTATTCATGTTTGCTTGTGCGCGCTGACACCATGCTTGTTAATTCAGTCAGTAAGCGAATGTGTCCAAGTTTATGCAGCTGATAAAACTACTATCCCTACTCCGAATAGCTCTCTACTAATTTGCTATAGCAATTGATGCTTCGCCTTACGGGCGAAACTGCGACATTTTTTGTTAATTTCCTTATGACAACTTTACCAATTTCAGTATTAACAAAGGTTTCCTAATACCATCCAAATCTAATACCATCCGCAGTGGGTGCGCGCCATCAAAGAAGGCATACCATACCGTACCATACCATACCATACCATATCATACCCCCACAAGAACGGAACAAGTTGTTATAAAAATTTGTTTGTCTGTACTCCTGTATTTTACATTTGTATTACTACGGCGTATTTTTACATCGTGCTCGCTCCATTCATCGTTCTCTAGCTACCATAGACGGACACACTTCTAAATCGCTAAGATATGTAGCCGCCGCAGCGACGACTTATCGCAACCAGCCAGTTTTGTCGCTGATGCACCAGCAAACGGTATAGTTTGCTGCCGCCACTCAGAACAGGTGCCCTAGCGTGTCCTCGAGCCAGTTTTTTGCGATAATCTGTGATAGAGAGAGAGAGAAAAAAAATAAAAAGGCACAACCTTATTGAAAGCGAAATCGCAGTGTGAGCCCGCTGAGTAAAGGGAGGTCTTTACTCCCTTTACTCAGCTTTAAAGGGAGTGAAGGTAAAGGTATAGTTTTTAGCCGGGTCTAAAAGTCAGCTGTTTTAATAACGCCGGCGTTTTCGCTTTGCCGACCGTCGCACCCGCCACAGTGTGACAACGCTACATACGCAGACGTCGAATTCGCGCACGACCAAGAAATAACTTCTAACACCTCTTCACACAATGTACACGGCACACGTGTACATTGGCGTGTGTTAGAAAGCTCTAAGAGGCTGTGTGATTTCCACATCAGCATTTCGCAATGAAGAAGTGGTTCGTTCATTTTTCCATGTTACGCCCCTTGCAGCATCCTATAACTCTCCTGCAACGCATCCATTTCACTTGCGCAAACTTGTTTTTGAGCTTCTGCTTCTCCTATGTAAGTTTGAACAATTTTTTCCCACTTACAAGAACTCGAATTGTGCACATTTAGTGATATCTGGAAAGTGCATTAGTGCGCATGGAGTAAGAAACTGTCGCGGGTGATGACAAGCCTTGTACGTTCATGTATTCATTTAACTGAAGATGAGGATTTTCTCCTTGTTAGTTACATCGGTGTTCTCTGTCAACTTTATTGAAGTTGAAAACGACGGAACTTTATTTGCCACGAAAATATCAAACATTGCTTGGAACTTGTGCTATGTGAAACGTAGGCCGGGGTACCTTGTGCGTTCCGCAGCTTATCGCACTACACTTCGGTAAGGAAGAATATCTACTCGAAGATTGTTGTAATACCGCATACTTCGCTATTTCACCCCGTCAGAACGTCAGATGAAAGCGCACCAAATGGCGGTTGTGAACGTTTCACTCACTTCCTATCGAGGGGCCACGTTTGACCTTATCCGGGAGCGCCGTATGCTTTATCACAAGCGGCATGATCTATTTGTAAGCTTGAAATCCCACCACCGAAGTACATATTCCAAGAGTCTCGTACTTAACAGTATTGACTCTCGTTTAGCCAATTAGTGCTGCGAGTACACAATTAGGCATCTCCTCTGCGACTGCCCTCTTACAGTGGTGCTCAAAAAACGCTCTCGACGGCGCCTAACAAACTCTACAATCACCCCTTGACAAAGGAAAGAAAGCTAGGACACAGGTCTAGATCTAGTTCTACGCAGAACGCTGGAAACGCGTTGCTCCCCTATAGCTAAATTCATGCATATACTGTGTGGCCAACTCTAAGTGTTCTAGCGCGTTACATCACCTTAGTGTGCGCACTGCTCTTTCTCCGATTTTTTTTACCTTTTCTCTCCTTCATCACCTTCTATCACCTTCTATTCCATTTACCGCTTTCCCCAGCCAGACAGTGATACACTGGTTAATCTCCGTGTCCTTCGCTCCCTTATTTTCCTCCTACTCTCTAACGTCTACTCTCTAGGAGCATTCGTGGGTCGCCGACTGAAACGTGAGTAGATACGGTGCTCTCATGATGGCATGGACGTACTACAAAGAACTTCTACAACGAAAGACTTGCACTGGCCGACACCTCCAGAATTTTCCGTTATTAGTTCTTTCTGCCCGTGCCAGCACAATTACCAAGTCTCAGCCCATTCCAGTCAAAAAGAAAAAAAAAAGAAAAACTTTTTTTATGGTAATTGTGTCGAGAGGCAGCGAAAGTCCGACCTCTGCGAAACGGGTCGTGCTGGAGGCCAACATTTTCTAGCCGCATGCCCAGAAATGCGGCACAAATCAGGCGCGTGCGTGTGGCCTAGCTAGCGCCCTCTCTCGATGGGCGGCGTCCACTCGGCACTGTTTAATTTGTGGCCTCCGGGACTCCAGCGCATCACCTGCGCACCCGTAAAACGCAGTAATCAATCAGAATTTGAATGACATTTCAAGAAGACCAGTTTGAGATTATCTTCGGAACGTTTGAGCACTGAGCCCACTCTAGGTTCCAGAGTACTTTGATTACTTTCGCGGGACATCATTAAAAAACTCAGTATTGGTTTCAGGAATACAATCTCATTAAATTTTAAACGAGAACGTTTATCGTATGCTGCGCTCCTATTATATGTCTTCTGAAGCAATAGAACAGTTTTTGAGATACCCCATGCCTAACTTCCAGAGATGTTATCTCACACAGAAGACGTACCCGTATTTGGCTTGTTCAGAGGTATTGCAGTAACAAGTTCTAATCGTTGATGTATAATTTACCAACACGACTCAATCAATACAATCACGTAAAAAACTTCACATTCAGAGAACTACGGTTTGCTTTTCAAAATATGAGTTAATTTTGTTTTGATGTGAAAATGAAAAATGTACTCTTTCCTTTTTTTTTCGTTGTACCTTTTTGCTTTATGGCATTCCGTATACAACAGAATATGGTGAGGACAATGAACGTTGTGATAATGTATTTCCTTTGGGATATTTGCTTGTTACCTGTCATAGTTGCATGCTTTTCATCTTTATTGTGGTTTTCTGGCACACATTTTAGTCCTTTCTTGAGAAATGGAACTGTGATGTAATGTCATAAATATCTTTACCATTCCTTTCAATAGCTTGTTGATATAATGTACTATTGCCAAGTTCTCATTGTCTTATATTTACCATAATATGTATAGTGCGTTTTTGTCATGTATTGTCCTCCCAAATCTGTTGTAAAGTGTTAATTGGCCCGTTCAAGTGGTCCATACCCGCTTTTAGCCAATGAAATCCTGCAGAAATTCTTCTTTCTGGGAAATAAAACTAATGTGATTGGAAATAATAAAAGGTCTCTGTACCCTCTTTGGAAATAATCAAACTGCTGAGGAAATTGAAGCGTTATTAGCACAGTGCTCAAACGTTCCAGAGATGTTCACGAATGTGCGTTTTTAAAATAATGATAAAATTATAATTAATGACAGCGTTTTTTTGACAGATTCAATTTTTTACTGCAGTGCCTATTCAGTTACGCGAGGCTGGGGCGGACGCCTCCCGAGAGAGGGCGCTAAGCGCCTAGCGCGCGTAGGGAGCCTACATCCAAACAGCGTTGCATGTAGGCTCCCTAAGCGCACGCCACATGTCCCGCATTTTAAAGTAGACAGTTACCGCGATTTTGGACTTCACACCAGTTCTGAGCTGCTCAGTTGGAAAAGGACGCCTAATTAAGAGAAAGCCAAATTCTGGGGTCCTTTGCAATTATCCATCAAAAAGTGCCAGCTTGTCGCCATCCCTCATTTGGAAAATAGTGCTGCTCACGGATGGTTTGCGACGAACCTGAACATTCCAAGAAAGTCACCCAGCTGCATACATCCCAGTACACAAATTGCAGTCGTCAGCTCTGCAATACCAACTATTTTACAAGTTGCCACAAGTTGCAAGGCGGTTTGTCTTCGAGGTCCAGTGTTACAGTGTTCAAATGTGCTGCTATAAAAGTATTACTTTGCACTAAACAACCGCTGAAATCTTATTTTTTATGCTAGTAAATTTTAGCAGTTGGGCATAGCAAATGGTGTGAAACAAATTTTGAGTGTTGTAACCTCGCACAGCAATACCTTGAATATTAATTCAAATATCATGAAAATATGCAAGAGGCTAAAGTGAGGGATGAACTTTCATTCTTTATGTGATAAGATATATTACATTGTAAGGATCGCGCGATGCTGTATTCCTCGAAGCGAATATTAAATAAATCGCGAATTTAAACGGCAAGTAAGATCAAGCACAAAGTAAAAAAAAAAGATTATGTGGTTTGACGCGCTAAAACTACGATCTAATTATGAGCAAGCACAAAGTAGTGTAAATTTACATTTTCGCGAAATTCTTTATAGTGCCACTGGGGCCATGTCGTCGCGTCCTTTGACAAAGCGTAGTTGACAAGTTTCCACTAAACAGAAGAAGTAGCTGCCTTTTTTGGTTTCGTCCTGTGTGAATATATATTTCCGGACACACACTAACAGATACAGCAATTCGATTCTTGAATTCAGTGCACAATACACGCCCTATAGCATACAAAACAGGCCTACATACAAAACATTATGAATCTTCACAAGCGTTTAGTGAAGCAATTTTTTAAAAAAAAAAGCTTGATGTCTTGTTTAGCACAGACACATTACACTCCGACGGCGAGGTTCGGCGGCTGTAAAGACTCATGTTGCTGGGGCGTTTGAGTGCACTGCATGCACCGACCAACCAGCCCTCCATGACGAGCGAGCTATGAAGGTATAAGGTAAAGCAATCACACACCTGGGGAGCTTCGACACGAAATCCACATTTCTTGCATAGATGTTTACTCCTCTTGTGTGTCTGCATGACCTACAATGTGAAGAAGGAACGTCTCGTCGAGCGTCTGTAAACGTTGAAGGGACGTTCTTTTATTACAAAGCATTCTCGGGCTCATCCAAGGCACTTTGTTATATGTAGCTGGGTTCCTGTCTCGCATCCCTTATGGGCTTTTCCACACAAAAAAAATGATTTCTAGTGTTCAATGGCGGGATCAAACGTCGGCGCTCCACCCCCCCCCCCCCCCCCCCCTTTCTATGCCACGATATCACACAGGCAAAAAAAAAAAACGCACAAATGAGAAATTTTATTAGCTAAGCAATGTCAACCCAACGCAGGTTGATCTCTGGGGCTAAATCTGTTTTATGTACCTAATGGTTCTACTGTCTGTCGTCCATCAGATACTGGGTTCCATTGCTTGTTGACTTCGATAAACTTGATAATGATTTCCGTAAAGTGAAGTAGTAAAGTAGGCTTTCTATAAATGTGTCTACCTCATTGGACGTGGCAATCACGTATGACACCGAGTGAGCTTCGGTGTCCTGACTTTCTGTAACTTAGAGTTACCCAATTAGTGGTCGCATCCACATGGTTGTCCGGACAAGCCTGAGCAGAATACTATAAACGGGCGACAAAAAATTTGCGTCTCAATTGGCCAGCTTAACAGCACCGCCCATTAAAAAGCCGTTTACAGGCAGGAATAGCATTGTGAATGAGGTCTCTGGATGGTTAAAATAAACTTAAATGGCGTATGACTCTGGTGACATTTAGTCATAACGCAATAAAAGGTAAGGCGTGTAGACACGGATACAGTGTCGGCGCAGTCAGCGTTCGTGTTGTCCACTTCTCTTCTCTTGATTCCGTGTCTGGACGCCTTACCTTTTTTGCATTATGAATCCTTACCAACTAGCTCAGCTTTCTGTCGTTCTAAGCTGACATTTAGTGCCGAGCTTCGCACCATTCGGCTCATGCATTACGTCACGCTTTAGTGCAAGGCTCTTCGTGAAATACGTATCAAATTCATGCACTCTTATAACCGCATTGCGTCAGTTCCTATGCTTAAGCTAATGTAGCTAATGACAGGTTGCAAAAAAGTGCTGGTGCTTAAGCTTTTCTCGCAAAAGGAGCATGTGGGAGCGCTTTTTATTCACTGTGTACACAAGACCAAATAGTCGATAAATTAGAAATTAAAGCGACACCACGAGCTTCCAACGCGACAATTACCCTTTTCTGTTCCTTCGCGAACGCTTGCGAAATGATCGCCGTTTCGGCGAGCGGTCTTGATGCTATTGTTAACTTGACCCTTTGGTTTAGGGCAATACGGGAACATATCGGTAGCCTCGGTGGATAAAGAAATGCCGTGGAGCTTAATATGTGAAACGATGGCCTAGGAAGTCTAGAGAACCATAATTTTCTCAATGTACACTTTACTTCATTATTCTAATGTGACTTATTCCGAGTCGGCGCTCTCAATTTGCCATCCAAGGAGGGAAAATTACAGGGCTGTGTAGCTCAGACTCGAAGAAAAAGAATTTCAATCGGCGTTCGGCGTCTCTTGTTTTTACGAAAGTAACAGCCTAGGCATTTCATATGCCTGCGAGTTATAATTAGGTTTTTGAATATTGGCGTACCACTCTAGAAATGTAATTATCTATCAGCCAAGAAGTCAAGTGAAGAGTAATTTCAAGGCAATGTGCTGAAAGTAACGTCATCTAGATCTCATACCACGTGAATGCGACTAAAGAGAGACGTAGATTGGGGTGAGAAAGTTCACAAACCTTCTCCTTTTTTGTCTCACAATGTTCAAAATGCTCTCTAAAACACGTGTCTTAAATTAATTGTTTCAAGGATCTTTTCGCCGTAAACGATCCTAAATGCGCGCACCTTCGGAATCTAACAGACTTTCTATAAACATTGGCACCTGATTTTGCAGCGAAGCTGTTACGGGATCAGTCTCCGATGGTGTTGTCCGCGTGTAGAAAAAACAGCTCGTACCTCTTGACAAGAAATACAAAAATGATAAAAAATGTGGTTGATCCCTCTTATATAGGAATCGGTATAGAACACGAAAGTGAAACGTGTCTTCACAGAAGTAGTGTAATGTTTATTGCACATTGATATATAATGTCTATTGGTGTTTTGTGGCTAAAGCGCCCTTAGGCGTTGATGCACCCACGCTGACGCCTGGTGGCACGTCTCTTCCATCACGACTACCAACGTCGATGACCATGAGCAACCGTCGTGCATATGGAAGCTGCACTACGCTGCACACGCTAGCACAACGCGAAAGACGAAGCACGTAACTGAATCGTCACCGAGTCAAATCAGCGCGTACAGCGCGTCGTAATTGCAGCCTCCGCGATCAACTTCAGAAACATTTTCAGAGCTAATTGCGGAGGCCACGCTCCGCTGTGCTGAGTACGGTGAACGCCACCTAGGTGGCGTTGGTAGTGCTTCTTGATGCCAGCGTCCCTTCGAATGCTGGCATCGAGGCGTCGTAGTGCTGAGACCACCGAATCGTTCACTGTCGGTGCGCGTTAGTGTCATAATGCAGTACTTCTCTTTTCTGCTCGTAGGCGGCGGCACCGCCCCGAGCAAGAGCGCGGGTACACGGAGGAGTGTTAGATATATAAGGCGCGTCTGTGTAGCTCTCTGCAAATGCGTTTGTGGCGCAATGGGTTAAACGCTCGGCGATCTATCGTCGCGGACCGAGAGGTCGTGGGTTCGATTTCGAAATTTTGCATGTTTGTGGAACTTTTTCTTCTGGTTTCTTTCTTTGTATTATGTTCGTGTACATTGTAAGCTGACGTATTTCCGTGACGGAAATACGTCAGTGAAGTCTTGGTGGACCCCGGCATAAAACACTTTCGTGTTAAAAAAAAAAACTCTCATTGGCCGTATGCTGTATGTGCGAGTGAAAGTGCGCGAGGGACGCGCGCTTTCACGGGGAGCGAACGCACGGCAGAGAGCAAACGCGACTTCTTCCGTAGCGCGAAAGGCGGTGGGGGGACGGGAGGGAGGGGAGGCGACGGTTAGCTGCAGCACCAAATGCGTATCTTGCGACCGAACGCAAGGGGATCTGGCGACTCAATCACAGTCTGAGAAGTTTTAAAATAAAAGGCATGCGCTGCCAGTGTTTTGTTTGATGACATTTGTTTATGGGCTGTCATTCTCAAAATTCTGAGGAGCTGTATAAACTTGGACATGTAGCAGTACCAGCAACGCGCAGAACTGTTGTCAACGGCACGGCGTTTTGCCCAACGTTTATAGATACTTTTTGTTGGTTTTGCCCGCGTTCGCACCGAACGCGCGCGGCGTAGGTGACGTGTTTATGAAGAACATGCGAACCTTTGCCGTACACCCTATGACGGTGTACCCTAGCGACTATAAGGTCATGGTGCCTGTAGTCCCTAATTAAATGAAAACCACCGGATCATATATATTCCTCATTCTTTAATAGTTCAAATAACCAATTACGCCATCACATCTTAATAGTCATATTTGGAAATACATAATTCCCACCATAGTACATCTTCGCTGGTCTTCGATCTCCACACCAGTGGAAGGGCTGACAGTTTCTTTTTTCTTTTTTGTAATTGTTACGTTTTCGCCTTTTATAGAACACCTGGCCGTTTACCGAAAGAAAAAAGAGCACAAGCGATAGTCAAGCGCAACATGAATGAGCTGCATTTTTCTCCAACTGAAAAGTCGTAGGGTTGATCACCAACTACGGCATCGTTGAAGAGACGCAAATCTAAATTAAACTTACTGGGGGAAAATGGTAAAATGAAATAGACCCTGTCGTACTCCTAAAACAAGAACATCATGCAAATGAAACCACTAGTAGCCCTTGGTATTTGATCTGCATCAAAGGATACAACATGATTTGATACACTATCAACGGGCCCTTGACTAGATCTCAGATTTCTTCTCAATTTCGGCACATTCGTTTATTACATTAGAAACATTCAAAGAGTCACTTGAGTTGTCGTTTTTTCATTCAGCATGATTCATAAGCTGTAGGGGAAATATACTACTGTGATAGACCATGTAATAAACCCCATAAACCAACTTCTAAGCGATGCCTGAAACTAAGGCTAAAAGTCGTGGCTTTACATTTAGTGATCAATAGCAACAGAGGCCAAAGTCAAGGAAAAACGTGGGTGTACAGCTGCGGGACATGTTCAAGTCGTGGTTGTCACGTTTACATAGCTCCTAACCGAACTTTCCTAACACAGCCTAACCTTAGCGGACTCGACTCAATGAGATGCAGTATTAAATAGGCTCCAAATTGTCTTCTCGATAGACAACGCCGGGTAACCAGCATCAAACTGAAATTCATCACATTGCTTTGTTTAGTGCCATCAGCCGGTAACTTTGAACCTCAGCCGCAGGATGTTAGCGTGAGGTTGTTAGTCTGTGAATAGACCCATCTTTCAAAAAGTAAGGGTTAAAGCAGCTGACTCCCCTTAAGCACTCAGACGAAACGATCTGTGCAAATATAAACTCCATAGAATCACTGGTGATCAGTGACCCAGCTTTAGTACCTTCGGCAACGATCTATAAAAGAATGACGTAGGAGCACGTACACTGCTGAGGCGTACTTATTGAAGTGCGCGAGACGGGGCTCACAAAGGAAGCCTATCATGCAAAACTCCATGGTGAGCAAATAAATATTACAACTCCGGAAAACTACTGTCCTCTGTTTCCTGCATTTCAGTGTCGTCTGATCACTCAACCTTTCGGTGGCGTTAGTGTGCCGGCTGAGCCCATTCATTGAATATGAAAGCCACCATTGGTGGATTTGGTTAAATGGCTTAGCGGAGTTATATCCCCCTTGCCTGGTTGTCGACAACAAAGAAAATATAATAAACAAAAAGACACAGCGCGGTTGCGCATGGCTGGTAGAGTAGCACGAGTGTCGCATATGCTGCAGAAGGCCCGATCGAGTATGTATGTATTCGCGAAAAGGAAAGGAAATTAATGCTAACCGGAATGGCCAAGGAACGGCTGTGTTAGCGAGATATGTTACAGGGACCCTTTAAACTTTAGTATGGAAACCCAATGCTCCATACTCGAGTGTACGGATCGGTAATGTATTTCCTTTCTTTTCGTTAGGCTCGTACGTATGTGCGAAATTCAGGTCAAATTTGACGGAGCACGGATTCGCGAAACTGTCTCTACGAAATGAATGTATGTAAAACCAGACCCAAACGAATGACGAACGTATTGTAGGGAGCAGAAAACTTTTTCACGTATTACTAGATTTTACTGGACTTGTTTGTTCACACTTCTTGCGGTGGAAAAGACGCGTATTTATCAATATAAACATGCATTTTCACGTCTATTGCTATCTGGTATATTGCTATCTGGTCAGTTATCGATGCGCAAATGTGTTTAGGTACACTGGCACTTTTCTTATAAGACATGCCTGTCCTCCGAATAAAGTAAGTTGTGAGCATCGTGCTTTCCTGTCTGATCATTTCCGTACTTCATTAGGATCGAAAACTAAGCGAGTGTGTAAGCGTTCATGATGTATTTTTGTGCAGCGCTCACAATTAGTCGAAAGATGAAGAAGATACACACAAGATATGTGCTGTACTGTGTGTATCTTCTTTGTTCTTCGACTAATTGTGAGCGCTGCAGAAAAATACACCATGATTTTCTTGATTTTTTGCGTCTTTTACACCGCAGAAGCCTAAATCTGTGTAAAGGACTTTCGTTGTGGCATGCATTGCACCAGCACAAGTGTACATGCCGGATAATGATCTCCCTTGATTTAAATGAGGTTTCATAAATTAATGTGCATTAATGTGGACGCGTACCAGTTTGCTTCTAAATTCAATGATGTACTCGGCTAACTGGAGACGTTCGATTTAGACATCAGAATGCTGGACAAGTTCAGTGAAATACAGCTACATTGAAGGTTGCTTAAAATACCCCTTGTACAATACATCGCGTATGGCCTTCAGCTTTTTTTTTTTCGAAATTCACTCGGAAGTGATTACGCAAAATATTGATTCTGGATATGAAGAATGGTGCATGTGTGACTGTGAAGAAATGGTTTACTCGTATTCTTGTGAACCGCTGTCGAGAAATTTGGCACTAAACTGATCTAGACCTCTGTCGTCCTAGACGGCAGAACGCAACCTTGAGGTCTGTTTCAAGATCGCTGAGATTGCGCGAAAATACCGGACGCCGCAGCAGCATGGCAATGTAATACACGTAGTTCCATCTTCGTCTCTGCGTTTAGGCAATGGAATGCGGGTTTTACCATAGCAAACATGAGGAGATAATTTTTTCCCGTACACGGAGACGGCGCTTTTGGCATCCAACGCTGATATTATATTTTAAAAATCGCTTTTCACGTTCATAATATAGCAGTAGACAATAAAAAAACACCTTAAACCTCCCTGCCTTTCCTCTCTCTCTCTCTTAAAGAGCGATTATGGCCCATAGCTGCATTCGGGTCTCACAAAGAACAAAGTTCTGGGTATGTCAGAATTCTTACGTCTATCAGGGGTCATGTGCTCAACGCTATTTAAGAACCTTGTGCTTAGCCAACATTCCATTGTGAACAAGGGATCCGTACGGGTCCTGAAAGGTCATTTATTTTTATTTTGACCTTGGTCAGAGACCTGTTTCATTTTTACCAATGCTTTTACCTGAAAAGACGGCATTCCGTCGAGCTCTTGACTACATTCATCACATTGGTGTTGCTTATTCAACGCACTCTTTTATTAAAGACCGATTTGTATCACGTGAATACTCGTATATCCCGCTATTGTAACCATGTTTAGTTTGTCGTATACTACACAGTTCACTGGTTAAACATACGCTTGTAGTAAGGAAAAATTATTTTCCTCAGAACCAGCATGGTTTCCGACTCCGACTCTAATTTGAAGTTAGTTCCAATGTATTTTTATTTATATGTCTAAGGTGCCCAAGTTGAATCTCTCTTACCAAATTTAAAAAAAATAATTCTCGAGTTGCGTTCCGCATACACTTCTACTGTAAGTATTAATTTTTCTTGGCAACCAGGGGCCGGTTTGTGAAACGGTAGATGTGCTTAATATTCATGCATTTCCTCCCAAGCCCCATCCACTAGTGTTCTCACGTTCTTTCAAAGGAGTGGTTTATTCAGAAAATAGTATCATTACAAAATGTACTTGTTTTTCTTACCACTATATACTTTTAAGGAACTGGTTATAAAGATTACGCCTCAAAGAAAACGTACAAAATTGTTAATGGATCCGAAAAAAGCAAAATTAAATTAAGTTCGCACTGGCAAAGTATTAATTAAAACCACAATTTCCATTCTGCTGGCTGATGAACTTTGAAGAGGGCTACAGAAAATCACAGGCCAAATTTTATTTTCTTCTGTTTTGTTCTTGATATTCGCAGGGAAACCTCACAGTCGGTAGGCAGTGGGACGATCCATACTAGTAAACTATCGTCTCGCGTTTAGACTGTTTTAGTGCAAATAATGAAATTTGCTAGCTATTGTCTTTAGTTCCTTGAAAATGTTGTGTATCTGTTTTTACGGCACTGATGAACACTCAAGTAGACTCAAACTGGCGCTGCCAAAATTCATGACGTCACAGTGATTCGGGGCGGGAACTTCAAAGAAGCGGCGCCACCCGCATTTCGTTTTTACATCTTTTTTCACTCATGGAGCCTCCTCCGAGATTCCGGCGACTGTTTTACTATTGCCGAAGCATTATTTACTTATACAACCTAACTCATGCAGTTCTCTTTGGTGTCTTATTACCGTTATCAAAATAAAACTTCATCAGAACCCCAGCCAGTGCAAAAAAAAAAAAAAGAAAAGACAGTTGAGGCCGGGTACTTTAGCATCGAACAAACGGACGACACCAAGAATTGGGTAGTAATTGCGGTTGAGATTATTCATTGAGCCTAATTTTCTTGATTAACTTCTTAATGCATAACACGAGGATATTGCTTTATTAGTATCATTTGGATAAAAATTCATTAGTGTTCAAAGCATACCCTTTTACAGAAATCTTGACACTAGCGCGAGCTCAAAGAGAATGTCTGTCACCAAACTTGTGGCAAAATGCACTGACATTTCTTTAGTGATCTTCTACCGTAATACCTCGGTTAAGCATTACAAGACAAAGTTGTGCCATACGGTTTGTTTATTTTCACAGATAATAAATAAAAAGAAGCTAAACAGCTTCCTAAATCTTTTCCAAATTATTTCTGGGGATTTTACGTGCCAAAACCACGATAATATTATGAGACACGCCGTAATGGGGGACTCCGGATTAATTTTGACCACATGGGTTATCTTGAAGTGCACTCAATGCGCAATACACGGGCGTTCTTGCATTTCGCCCGCATCGAAATTTGGCTGCCGCGGTCGGGAATTTTTAGCACCTTAAACTTCTTCAAACTCTATTTTTACATATTAATGATGTGTCCGGCATGTCGCAGAGTTACCTACAAGCCGCTGCACCAGCTTTCCTGCTATTAACAAAGACATAGATAAATTTAAATATCGCATGTCTTCCTAATTGCTTAGGAAGGTTTAAAAACATGTTATTCAATTTCGTGGTCCTCTGGCCTTTACAACATGAATTCTCCATGACGTTTGCTGCTCAAACACATTGAAATTGAGAGACAGAAAAAAATGAGGAGCGAAGGGGGAGGGGGGGGGGGGGGAGGCCTACTAATGAACCCTAACGAGATTTGCCTGGTGGCACGCAGTGCGATGGTAAATGAAATGATGCTCCTAGGACATAACACAGGCTCCCGACGCACAAAAAACACCCAACATAGAGAATTAAAGTATCTCGTTGAGTGTTGCATAAATGTAAGAGCGCCCACGTAGCGCATGCTGAGCCGTAGGCCCGTATCTTGTCCAACGCATTTGCATGTTGTTTTCCTTTGCTATGAATATTCACGCCGAACATCACGCCGCCTAGATTCGAATCGTCACAGTGATCTCACGTGCTTCTAGAACCGCCATGCAGAGGCCGCCACATCTTCTGTCGCCACCGCCGCTCGTCGGTGTTCAAAGCAACTGCCCGGGCTGAGCTTTTATATGGAGTCTCCAGGCGACGCCACATGTCCGGAACGAATTATATGCACGAATATTGATTCACGTTTCTCGCCTCTGGGAGAACGCTTTACTGTGCGCGCTCGCACCGTTATTACGGATCTTTTATCTCATAATCCAGAGCAGTAAAGCTGCAAGAGAACGATAAGACATTCATACCTGTTGAGCTAACGCTATCGCAGTTATCGCAGTGCGGGCTCCCTTAAATAATAAAAATCGCCATCTCAGACTAACCTGATATTTAACCAGCACTGACATTGTAACGGGCCACAAGCGATTCGTATTTTGTGCGAGACAAACAAAAACGTATTATAGGTATTTTTTTATTGACATAATAGAAAAAAGACGTGCGCACGAATGCGGCGCTGTCTACTCCTTTTCTCATGAAGAGTTTGCGTTTATGTTTTGCACATGTGCTCCTATGAATCGTTATACACCGCTCTGATACTATTTAAGGAGTCGTTGCATCTGATTTTCTTTCGCGAAGTGCAGCCGATTCGAACAGTCATTGTAAGACCATGGCATAAAAGTGGAGAATGCTCGAACGTCGTGGATGCGTTTTCGCTGCAGCCAATCACCCTGACTGACGCATGTGGCGTAGCGGCCCAAACATGGGTTACGAGAGACGCCGTGGTGGCGGGGTGGGGGTTAATTTTGATCATCTGTGGTAGTTCAACGCGCCATCAAAACGCCGTCAATCAGGGTTATTGCATGCCATCTCCATAGGAATGGCCTCTTGGAATCGATGTTATGCGAAGCAGTGTGGATGTCCGAACCCATTTCAGTGGTTTTTTTTTTTTTTTTTTTTTTTTTTTTTAGTGTTAGGGCTCATTCACACTTGCGACTAGGCGAGGTCGCGCGAGCAGTCGCAAGTAGTCGCAAATGGTCGCTTTTCTCGAAATGCGACCGTTTCGGGCCAGTCGCTCATTGCTCGATTTTTCAGTCGCGCGACCGCAGTCGCAGAACAGCTGAACCAATCAGATGCGAAGGAACAGGACGTCCGTATACGCAGACGTTTATTTTACGCGGCAATGACATTTCAAGCAGACGTGAACGGCATATCGTGATACATTTCGGTTTAGCGACTCGTCGGTCGCATTTGTAAGTGTGAACATCGTTCGTCTTGAGTAGTTTTCTGGTCGCCAGTCGCAATTGGTCGCGTGACCTCGCCTAGTCGCAAGTGTGAATGGGCCCTAAATCTTTTCTCACTAGATACTCTCAAAGTGTGGCAGATGTTCGCCAATACGTGTCTTGCATATAAAACAAAATCGGGGTAGCTTGCACTAGTGGCGCTAGGCTAAAGACACAGCGGAGCTGATCGGTTCCTAGCTGGTCCTGGCTAGACGAAGTGATGCTAAGTTATACGAAGTAATGCCAAGTGATGCTAAGTTATACGAAATGTATAAGCATATCCTCGTGGTCCGTGGCACCGGGGAATGCCTCGCGAAGCACTTGCAGTCCGAGCACACCTAGGGGAAATGGGGCGAAAGCTATGCACAGTGTACGGGCGGCGCGCAGCATACGACACCACGGGATGACGTCACGGCGCATGCGCAGTAGCGCGCAGCTGGTGGGAGCTCGGCCGAGCCGCCGCCGGAGGCGGCTGCTGCAGTCACGGACACCGCGAGCGTTCGGCGCTAATGCGAGAAGCGCGGATGGCGTCGGCAGCACCTCTACGCGTTGCCTCGTTGGTGCTGTTACAGTTCGTATTTCTCCTCTCCCTCTCGCTCTCATTTTCTCTTTCTCTCTCCCGAGCATTGCGCGCGACGCTTCGCGAGGTGGTTGCTAGGCAACGCAGTGGCAGGCGGCACACATTACGGCCGGCTTAAACAGCGGCGCTGTTAAAAAAATTCGCAGAGACAATTAAGACTGCTTATGTGTGAAAATGCGAAACCATTGCTGTCGCTTTGGTGAAATGTTTTCGCTTAACTCTTCATCCGCATGTCAACGTGCACGTTGTAAACTTGCACGGCATTCCATTTCAGACATGCTGGTGGTGGTACACCTTATTTTATACACTCATGATTTGGCGTCGAGAGTGCTGTTGCTCTTGTAGTTGTTTCCTTTCACGTATGTGCCTACCACCCACCATGGGGAATTGACCAAGAAATGCATAGGCGGAGCGCAGTGGTGCCATTTCGTATCGAAAGATTGTTAGCGCGTGATAGAAGACGACAACGACAGTGACCCTCACACCGTCAAAATTGTTGCGTGAGCTTTTGCACATTGGGGAAGACGCGATGCCGGGTTGTGTAGTAATACACTGAGAAATTTGACGCAAATCCGAGCATTTCTTGACGTGTTTTAGGTGCGAAACACCTTAGGCGCCCGGGCTGTCAGCGTCTCCTGTCGTGGTCACGGTAAGCAACCGGCTCGTGCTCGCGCTCGGCACGCGCTCGTGCCACTGCTCCCGCATTCGTTGCCGTCGTGGTCTTCCACAGCTGGCTGCGTTACCGCTCTTCATTCCAGCGTGGAATTTCACTTCTGTTCTGTCGTCGTAATGGGGAGGTCGCGTTTACGGGGTTATGAGCCATTGCTTAAGGCAGCATGAGCCCATTAGCGGTGAATCACTGCATGCTTCGCACCTACCCAGGTTTCGCGTTAGTGGAGCTACATTTCGCTCAATGCGTCATTTGAGACTTAAATATAAAATTTAATTCGCCGCTCAAACCGAGCCTACGACTCAACTCGTGCTAACTGTAATAACTAATAAAAACTAAAACAGCAAGAAAGGCGTCCATAATGGTCAAATGGCTGAGGGAGTTAAAGAAAACAAAGTATTATTTTAGGATAAGCTTGATGATGTCTTTTACCATGAAGTAAAGAGAGAGAGATTGTGGTTGTGAATAGCACCTCTTCCTCTTCACAACCACAATCTCTTTCTCTCTACTTCATGGTAAAAGACATCATCAAGCTTGTCCTAAAATAATACTAGTGGCGACTTTTTTTTTAACGGCGAGCTTTTTTTTACTCTTTGAGCTGTCAGCCACTTTTGGTACCATGTTTTGGTCATGCCACCGTAGGCAACAAAAAAGATAGGTGGCACGGACGTCATCGGGGACGCCATATTTGGGTACAAGCAGGTCGAGAAGCGGCGTAAGCAAGAAGCATGACAACATGACAACGCGACAGGCGCGTCTTGCGTCGAGCGTGAGAGTGATAACAGTGATAAACCGGTGAAAAAGAAGTCGCCGTCAAAAAGCAAAACAGTGAGTGCGTGATAAAACGTTGCATTGACGTCATTGTAGCCGCCATCTTGAGGTACCAGCGTGGTGAGAGATGGCTCCATGACGTCACATGAAAACTATGTTATAGCAGCTCTGCATGAATTCATTGAAGCGTCCAGAAGGTTAAGCTCATAGGAGGGCTGACTGCTGACAACGCAGAAAATTCGTTGTCGAGGTCGGCGACCGGCATCGGCGCCCGGCGTCGGCGCCTTTGTCCGTATGAGTAAAATCATCTCGAACCAGGCATCCAACACAACGCAGGCAATCCGCGCGGCACATAGGCGTTACTGAACTAATTGAATTTCTCAAAGTAAAATGCGTCAGAAAATTCGTAAAGTACGATTTCAGGCCCTTCCACATTCAGCGTTTTCCCGGCGTTTTCTGGCGTTTCGTAGAACTATAATCAGTGAATCAGTACGTAAACGATAGTAGCGGCTACAGACATGCGCTCACTGGGGCTACTTGGAATAGATCATTCGTTGATATGTAGCAGAGGGAACAAGACTGACACGCCCTTTCGAGCTAGCTATGGGGCTTCACAAAACTATGGAAAAAAATACAATAACAACTAGCTTTCTTGCGCATGTACAACCGTGAGCAAAAGTATACGGACCAGGGGTTGCGCGATAAAGCCGATTTTTTCCTCTGCCAGTGAACGCAACTTGAAATTGAGGACTGCATTCCAAACTTGGCATTGCGAACTTCTCAGTGTACTCGTCAATTGCAGTTTATGCCTGTTAATTACGAAGCAGTTCAGCTTTTTCGACGACCCTGTGGTCCGTATACTTTTGCTCACGGGTGTCACCTGAAGAAATCTTCAAAAGTCCTCAATGTGTATAATCGCTTATATCTTTCGGCACTGTAGCAATAGCAGGACGAAGCGACGCCGATGTTTAAGAAAATAATTCGACTTTCAAAGGGTTAAGAAGATCGACTACTGATCCTGTACAGCAACGAAGGTTTGTAATGGCAAAGTCCTTTTACTACATGTGGATCATTCGACGGCTTTCAATGTAGCCGGATATGCAGGCGAGGGGTATTTTTTTTTTTTATATTGCATGCGACCAACACTTCTCGTTAGCAAAGAAAAGCTTTGCACGGTAGAGAGTGACCTTTCGTGTAAACCTTCGGGACTCATGAAAGAAATCTTAAGCAAGAAAGCGTTCCAAGGGATGTCTATCAGGTGTCGATGAAATGTTTTGAAATAGAGGCTTTCACTGATTCATGAAATAATATGTTTTAAATGGTACGGACTCTCTATACTGATGAAGTCGATGATGCAATACATTACCGTTCTTTTTATTTCTTTCATCTATTTTTTTTTTTTAAATGCCATCTCTTGAGAAATGTCTGCCTATATGCAGTGCTGTAGTACTTGTTGAATTACATACCCTGTAAGATAACCAATGATTGAACATAATCAAGCAATACGAATATTGTTGATGATATCAATACCATCTCAAAACGACCTAAATGTTCTCACTCTTGACTCTACTCTTTAGTAAGTGATCAAGGACACTTTCACCATTGTCAAATTAAAACACGAAACCTGTGCATATAATATGACAAACTTTCGCAACTATGCTCGAGAAACGGCCCAGCTAGTCTAACGCGTAGACTCTCTCCTCGCATGGCTGGAACAATTGTATTGAGTTGCGGACATGTTCAGACCGCTGTTGATGGCCGACGTGCCAATGCACATAAGACACAACTGCTCGTGCGCCCGAAACTTTGGATGCTGTTATCACTACGGCTATGACTTCTTCAAATTACTAGTGTTAACTATAAGATGGCTCTTACGCCACGACAACATAAATTCACACACGTGCTTTTGGCTGCTGTGAACTGTTCATAGCGATAGCGGGGAACAATTACTTAAATTGAGGTTTATGATTTTAGGAACTTAGTATACACTACTCCACATTTGTAAGCTGCTTATGGCACTGTGATACGTGAGTTCCTTTCCTATGTGCAAACTGTAGTCGTGCTTACTGTGCAACACTTCTGAGCCGTTGAATATTTCTTTTGAGAAATTAAACATTTCTGAGCGCTCACTTAGGAATCGAACGCTAGAATTTCCTATAGAAAGACAGACGTAACTAACTTCACTACTTTAGAGATTAGATACGCCCATTACTCTGCATATGGTCAAGAACAATGTCCCCCGAGTGAAACTGTGGTTTTAATTTCTCTTATGAAAAAACCATCGACATTGTGCATCTATGCCACATTTTGCAGCGATACCTTCCTCCGATGCTAATGCCTTCTCGCGCTTCCCGCTTTTGTGAGTCGTCATAGCGACGCTACTTTGGCCAATCACGAACGCGAGAAGCTCTAGAAGGCATTAGCATCGGAAAAAGACATCGCTACAAAATCACGGCCCATGATTCGGCTTCTTCAAGGTGAGTAAACGATGCCTAACTGAAAAGAGAGCATTACGTTCCACGATATTTATGAAATTCAGCAAAGAACTCGTTCGGAAACACCTGACAATAGACTTAAACGCTGCGTCAGTCAATGTCTTGTGCAGATTACGTACGCATCTGTTAACCGCGGGTGGTTTTCTTTTTTTCTCTCGTTATGTTTTATTAGGCACTATTCTTGTTTAGTGTCATGTCATCTTTACTGTTTGTTATAGTTAATGTTTCTCAATTTTCTCATATTTTTGAGACTTGTATAATGATACCACCTTCTATTCTCTGCATTTTGAATTGATTTTTCAATTGTAACCCCACTTCCCTCTTTAAATCTTTGGTGATTGATGGTATTTATAATAAATACATAAATAAGTAAAATATAAGTGCCGCTTCCGCAGAAATGACGATAGATTCCAGCCGACACTCACACAATCACACCCAACTTCAGACACGTCAATTATATGTTGCATTTTCGGAGTGTACCATGGACAAACTTTAGATATGTTCGCAGATCATTAGCGTGCGCGCGTTTTTGCAAAGAAGAAAAATGCTGACGACCTCATAATCGAGTCGCCTTGGTTTATCGCGTAGAAGGCAGTGACGCAAGCACTGTGACAGAGCGAACTACAGCAGGAAGTCGTATGGCTTCGTATGGGAGAATGATTGCATGCCACTGGCGACGGATATAGAAACTGCTAACGCTTTCTCACTTGCTCATGGCCTGTAGGGGCATTTATTAGTCAGCAGTTCTAGACGAGTTAGAGCAAGTTAACCACGCTACCCCGGTTCATTAGTGCAGTTTCCTATTACTATAATTATTACTTCGATCGCTGTCACAAAAACCGACATAACAAACAAAACAATGGAAAATAGATGGCAAGTGTCTATAGTAGGGGCAGAAAGCCTGCCTGCACTATGCACTAAGAATTAAAGGTGCCGGAGAGAAGTAGAGCCTGATGTTTTCTCGCTTAAAGCAGGAGCAACCACTTCTGGCAAATTTTGAACGCATTTATGGACATGGGCGCCATCAGGCACCGTCCACCACCCTGTTATTCCCGCCGTGGTTGCTCAGTGGCTATGGTGTTGGGCTGCTGAGCACGAGGTCGCGGGATCGAATCCCGGCCACGGCGGCCGCATTTAGATGGGGGCGAAATGCGAAAAACACCCGTGTACTTAGATTTAGGTGCACGTTAAAGAACCCCAGGTGGTCCAAATTTCCGGAGTCCCCCACTACGGCGTGCCTCATAATCAGATCGTGGTTTTGGCACGTAAAACCCCATAATTTCATTTTTTTTACCCTGTTATTCTGTTCTATTAGTTTGGATAAAATAAGTTCACTGACATAGTTTTTTCAATGAGTATCCAGAGGAAGAGTTGCTATCTGCGTCAGTTGGTACATATTCTCGAGAATTAAACCAGTCAGAAGACGAATAACAGAGGAGAGACGTGAAACACACAACGACTTGACTAACAACTGCGCTTTATTGAAAAATGTGGTTGATCCCTCTTATATAGGAATCGGTATAGAACACGAAAGTGAAACGTGTCTTCACAGAAGTAGTGTAATGTTTATTGCACATTGATATATAATGTCTATTGTGTTTTGTGGCTAAAGCGCCCTTAGGCGTTGATGCACCCACGCTGACGCCTGGTGGCACGTCTCCTCCATCACGACTACCAACGTCGATGACCATGAGCAACCGTCGTGCATATGGAAGCTGCACTACGCTGCACACGCTAGCACAACGCGAAAGACGAAGCACGTAACTGACACACTAATACAACGCGCAAGACAAAGCACGTAACTGAATCGTCACCGAGTCAAATCAGCGCGTACAGCGCGTCGTAATTGCAGCCTCCGCGATCAACTTCAGAAACATTTTCAGAGCTAATTGCGGAGGCCACGCTCCGCTGTGCTGAGTACGGTGAACGCCACCTAGGTGGCGTTGGTAGTGCTTCTTGATGCCAGCGTCCCTTCGAATGCTGGCATCGAGGCGTCGTAGTGCTGAGACCACCGAAGCGTTCACTGTCGGTGCGCGTTAGTGTCATAATGCAGTACTTCTCTTTTCTGCTCGTAGGCGGCGGCACCGCCCCGAGCAAGAGCGCGGGTATACGGAGGAGTGTTAGATATATAAGGCGCGTCTGTGTAGCTCTCTGCAAATGCGTTTGTGGCGCAATTGGTTAAACGCTCGGCGATCTATCGTCGCGGACCGAGAGGTCGTGGGTTCGATTCCCAAATTTTGCATGTTTGTGGAACTTTTTCTTCTGGTTTCTTTCTTTGTATTATGTTCTATGACGTATTTCCGTGACGGAAATACGTCAGTGAAGTCTTGGTGGACCCCGGCATAAAACACTTTCGTGTTAAAAGAAATAAATAAAACAGGCGAGCATGTGCAGCTCAAGAGCCAAAACACACACAAAATAACGTTGATTGCGAGATAGACCAAGTAGCTAGCGCCAGTATGATAGGAAACTTGGTGCCTCCTGCATCACTGAGATTGAAGTCGTACAGATGCAATTATCCCCTTGCATGTTGATATGGTAAGCTTCGAGAATTTCATGCTCTGCTTCGGCGTTGCCTTTACCAAAAATTTTAACATTGGAAAAAAGCGGGACGCAACCGCATTCCCGACAATGGCGAGTCAAATTTGCTCCGTCAGAGGTGTTCAAAGAGTTGCGGTGCTCTCGCAACCTCTCATTAATACACAGGCCTGTTTGGCCCATGTAAACTTTTTCACAGTTCAGCGGAATCTCGTACACCCCGTGTCCCGCATACATAATATAAGGGTTTTCATGCAGCGACGTACACACGGGGGTCTATTTCTGTCACGCGCAAGACGTGAACAAAGACTTGAAAGGCTCTGACGGAGCAAATTTGCCTCGCCATTGTCAGGAATGAGGCGACGTCCCGCTTTTTTCCAACGTTAAAATTCTTGGTAGAGGCAAGGGCAAGGAGGAGCGTGAAACTCTCGCAGTTTATCACATCAGCATGCAAGGTGATACTTGCATCAGTACGATTTCTATCTCACTGATGCAGAAGGTTCCAGGTTCCCTATCACACTGGCGCTAGCTACTTGGTCTATCTCGCAATCAACGTTGTTTTGTGTGTATTTTGGCTCTTGAGCTGCGCATGCTTGCGTGATTTTTTAAATAAAGCACACTTGTTAGTCCAGTCATTGTGTGTGCCACGTCTGTCCTCTGTCCTTCATCTTTTGACTGGTTTACTTCTCAAGCCAAACGAAGCATGTGATCAACACGCGACATAATATGGGACGATATTCAACCTGGTTTCTCTTATGCTATCTGCACCTGTATAAGGGCGGCTGTGTAGAAACTATAAGTTATTGTCATGCGAATTACAGGGGTATTCTCGTTAGCATTTAAACTTACTTCATCATACCATGATTCTTCTGGTGAATTACGATCCTTAGTATTTTGATGGTCAAGTCGCCACCGAAATACGTGCAGTATAAGGCCAACAGCTTTGCGTACTTATCACAGCCGTGGCTTAGTGGTAGAGCGCCCGCCTCGGCTGCGGGAGGCTATGGGTTCGATTCCCACCGCCGCCGGGCACCCACTGGTTCAAATGGGTACAAGCGTGCCCCGGCCTGGCGTTCGGCTTTCTTCAGGAGTGATGCGCTTGGGAAAGGAGCCTGCGCCCTGAATTCCCGTCGAAACCAACGTGAGCACGGGGAAAAAAAAAGTGATGTCTGGGCCGCTCCCATGGCGGTCATTTTCCATGGGACGCCCCAAGCACCTATTGAGGTGGGGGCACCTTCGGGCGTGCCCCCACCATTGAGGTGGGGGCACCCCTTTCCAAGCGTTGAGGTCCCATAATGGCCGAGCGCCAGGCCGGGAGCGCGCGCTTGTACCTATTTTACCGGTAGGTGCCCGGCTGCAGCACGTGCCTCCCACAGCCGCGGCGGATGCTCGTCTACAAGGCCGTCTGTAGTTGGACAAGAGGCGCCCAGAGACAAGAGCTGAAATCTCTATTGAGCCCCCTTTCGAGATGTGGACTCCCCCGACAGCCGAGCACCAGGCCAGGGGACATCTCTACCCATTAGAAAAACCGGTGGGTTCCTGGCGGCACCGGGATTTGAACTCGGTACCTCCCGCATACGAGGCGGATGCTCTACCGCTAGGCCATCGCTGCGATAAGAAGTATTGGCCGCCAAACAGTATCCCCCCGACCTTACACGGTTCAGTCAGGGCCGGGCTCCCTTCCCAGGACCTTCACCCATACAAGGGTGCAGCTCGGCATGTCGACCTACCGAGCCACATCCAAGGGCCGGGTCGCTAGCCAGAGCATACATATCACATACGTTACACTGAACGCCCATTGCGCGTGGTCGCCTTGATGAAGTCCCCCGAACCGGCTTCTTGCGCACGCGTCTTCTTGCCTGGTAGGCAATCTATGAGAGCAAGCTATGTGAAATATATACTTATAGTGTGATGTCTGTATAACCAAGTGTAGCATAAAAGAATGAAGCCTCAATCCAGCGCTCGCACGGGTTCGCAACGACCGACAGCGCGTCTGCATGCATATGTCCGCGCACTATGTTTCGCTTTCGCTGCGCACGCATTTTCGCATCGTGCCGTGAGTTTTAGGCCGCAGCATAAGAACATTTGACAGTGCACAAGCAACCACTGTTGCGTGGACGCTATCAGAGCTGCTCAAAAATAATTTCGTTATGACGTTATACGGCGACTCGTGATGTGCCTTCGCGACGATTCAATCATTTTTTTTCTTTTCTTCTAAGTTCTTGGACGTCTCAATGTCGTTATTTCTCAAGTTGCGTGGCACCGTATGGTTATCAGTCTTCTCAGTGAGAAATTTCCCGCTGCTTCTTTTTGTTAATCTAGTACATTCATTGTTTGGTGCTAACGCAAACATAATCATATGCCATGCCTCTTTTGAATGTGCTTCTTACCGTTATCTTTCCATTCTGCTGAACTTGGCAGTATCAAGCATCAACAAGTTGATAGACCAAATCTTCATGACATTAACCGGGCAGTGCGCGCGGGCGAGCTTCTCAGTTCGTGCTTTCTGCATCGCAGCCCCAACGCCATAGCAGAAATCTTCCTCGCGGAAGTGCTTGCTACACACCCGAGTTGTAGCCGATGGCTGCTTGCCTGTTCTAAGTTTCGCAATCCAAGCTACACGCAGCTTCTTGGCTGCGGGTATTTGTGAAGGCTGACACCGGGCTCCGTTGCGTACGCGTCCGGCACTGCGGTACCGAGCAATACCCTACCATGTCGGACGCCTTCAAAGGCTGCCACTACCTATTATAGTGCTTTGAAGTGCTTGTCAAGCAGATCACCCGAAGCAGGGAAAACATCCCCACTTAATCAGAACCGTAGCGCAGGTGGGAATAAACTTTCGCTTTCTGCTCACTTCGGTGCTTCCGACGCAGACGACGCAGCTGCTGTGTCCCCGTGATCCCTCATACCATGTCACGCCGATGGTGGCTCCAGCTTTTCCAGTGGTGGAGCTCGCCCCCACAATAGGTCAGTGCTGATATGTACGCGGTGACCTAGATATAATGCAACAAGCTTTTTCGAAAAAGCATCGCCTTGTATGGAGATAAGACCGACTGCATGTTAATAGCAGCAACCTAATGAAGCGTCCGAAATTTTTTATGTAGCTCATTATTATTTAATTTGTAATTTACAACAGTTGTAGTTAGCTGAAACTTACAACAGATATGTCAATACATTCAAAAATATCAATTTCGCTTGTTTGCAACGCGCTGTGTATAGTGCGACTCTTTCTTGCACGTTTAAAAGAAAGCATGCGAAATAGTAAGAAAGCCTGCGGTTTAAAGAAAGTCTGCTAAAAATTCCTCGCCCCGCTAGCGCGCCGCATCAGTGCTGGTGTCAAACATAATACAGAGAAACAGAACGGGCTTTATGTCGGACTGGGTGGCTGCACCACTTTGACAAGTAACCATATTGGTAAGGTTACGAAATTTAAGTTGTCCGATTGCGTCGCGTTGGTCGCGTCTGAGCGAATTGATCGTTTGCGACATCGGTAAGTGCATGCCGAAGCCAATTTATGAAAAATCGCAGTGCAATCCATCGATTTGCCGAATAAGGAGAATCCTAACATGGGCAAGAATGAAGTAAAGCAGACATGTAGAAGAAATTCGACATGTTATATTAAAGACGATAGTCTTTCTTGGGCTACCTAAACGCGAAAAACTGTCGGTCTGTCGGTCTGTCACTCGATGGAACCAACCGGCCAAAATCTAATCAACCGCCTGGCTAAAACCAACAAAGCTACTATTACTGGTGGCACGGGGTCATACACGCCAACATTATACAGCGCAAAGGAAACCTCGGGCCTTTATGCAGCAAAATATATGTACATAACCGTGATCCGCAGCATTCATTTAATTAGAAATACACACTGAACTGATTTTTACGTTAGTAAATGAAAAATCAGCGCGTTAGAAATGGCGTCGACGAGACGCTACGCGTTAAAAACAAGCCGACTGAAGCCACGGCTCTGTAGCCGGCTTTAAGCCAACAGTAATAAAAGATCCCAACAAATGGCGCGAGATCAGGGCGAACGCGGGAAATTTGAATTGAATTCAGCAAACCCTCCACTGCATCCATCATAAGAGGAGTGAGAGGGAAGGGGAAGAGCGTGAGGGATGAAAACAGAGGGGGTTACATATCAGGGGCGGCAGAATACCATCGTCTTTCGACGTCATTTGCAGCGAAGCAAGCAGATATGCGGCCAATTTTTTATGACCGAGATGATCTATTACACAGGATTAATCTGTTTGTTCGCCAC
Source organism: Dermacentor silvarum (assembly GCF_013339745.2). Taxonomy (NCBI): domain Eukaryota; kingdom Metazoa; phylum Arthropoda; class Arachnida; order Ixodida; family Ixodidae; genus Dermacentor; species Dermacentor silvarum. The sequence goes on from NC_051155.1 coordinate 234,241,795, forward strand.
GTGTATGAGATCAGCACGGCTGCGGCGGGCAAGTATGCCCGCACGGTTAATTTTTTTATATTTCATGGGATTTACTTTAAACGCCGCGGGGGCTAGCGCACTGAAACAATTGACCCTGATGTTTTCGTATGTGCCCTAAAACATAACGTAGATGTATTTGCCCTAAGTGCAGCAATTAAAAATTTTCGTTCAAAATTATTAGAAACTTTTAATCCGCAACAATGCAGACAATACTGGGCGATTCTGCTGGATGCTGCTAATCACGTGCAGTTGGTTTAATCCTGCTACAAGGCTCTGATTTTTACAGCGAAGCTGTTAAGGGCTTACTCTTCGATGGTCGCGTCCGGCAATAGAAAAAAAATCACAGCATATCCACGGGGTGAATGATGATGAGTGGGCCAAGCTCCGGAGGGAATCATCGGATCTCCCGCTTAAAGACGCTAGCACAAACGCGTGAGAAACGTGCAGTACTCTCTAGTAAGGGGGAGCGGCCACAGCGTCTTACGCAGCCATTTACACATGCCGGAACGTGCACCGCGTTTGCCGACGCCATCACATGACTGCTGAGAGAGTATGCCCCCCGTATTCATAAACGCTCCTCGACTTGAACTTGACTTGCCACCGCCTTGGGCAGCGCGTTCGAAACGCGTTGAAGGTAAGGCGGAGAGGCCACAGCGTCTTACACCAGCTTCTTACACGGGCCGTAACTCGCTAGCACAAACGCGTTAGAAACGCGCTAGAAACGCGGCCTTTCGTTAATGTTGGGTATTTATTGCCATCGTGGTGCGTGTGTCTATGTGCGCTTCGTGGCGTAGTGGTTAGCGCCGCGCGTTCGGAAGCGAGGGGTCCCTGGTTCGATTCCGCGCTACGGACACAACCTTCGGATTTTTTTTTTTTCATAAAACGCCGGAAGCGTTCTCCGGAAGCCGGAAGCTGGCTTCCGGAAGCGGAACCGGAAGTGGAAACGGAAGCGGAACCGGAAGTGGAACCGGAAGCGGAAGTCGGCTTCCGGTTATACTATACGTATACATATATATGTATATATGGGTATACATACATATACGGACACACAACGCCATCTATTGAGCAATTCATAAAACTAGACGTGGCTACCTACTACGACGGGGACGAACGGGTGCCGCTATAAGGAGCTTCGCCCCTAAAACACCGCATATCCACGGGGTGAATGATGATGAGTGGGCGAAGCTCCGGAGGGAATCATCGGTAAACCGTGAATCCTCCGTGTAATTCGCGCAGTCTCGCCGCACTAAATCGAACGATTGACTTCCACCAATGACACGTGCCATATGTGACGTCATTCCTATTTTATAACAGCGCCCTTAATTATAATTGCACCATCTCACGCTTAAGGGGACGCTAGCACAAACGCGTTAGAAACGTGCAGTACTCTCTAGTAAGGGGTAGAGGCCACAGCGTCTTACGCAGCCGTTTACCCATGCCGGAACGTGCACCGCGTTTGCCGACGCCATCAGCGTTTATGAATACGGGGGTAAGGCGGAGAGGCCACAGCGTCTTACACCAGCTACTTACACGGGCCGTAACGCGCTAGCGCAAACGCGTTAGAAACGCGCAGTCTTTCGTTAATGTTGGATATTTATTGTCATCGTGGTGCGTGCGTCCATGTGCGCTTCGTGGCGTAGTTGTTAGCGCCGCGCGTTCGGAAGCGAGGGGTCCCTGGTTCGATTCCGCGCTACGGACACAACTTTCGGATTTTTTTTTTTCATAAAAGTAGACGTGACTACCTACTACGACTTCTACTACTACTACTACAGAGGACGACTACTACTACTACTACAGAGGAGGGACAGACCCACACCCTAAGGAGCTTCGCCCCTAAAAACTCTCATTGGCCGGATGCTGTATGTCCGAGTGAAAGCACGCGAGAGCGAGGGACGCGCGCTTTCACGGGGAGCGAACGCAAGGCGGAGAGCGAACGCGACTTATGTGCGAGTGAAAGCGCGTGAGGGCGAGGGGCGCGCGCTTTTCATGGGGATCGAACGCACGGCGGAGAGCAAACGCGACTTATGTGCGAGTGAAAGCACACGAACGCAAGGGACGCGGGCTTTCTCGGGGAGCGAACGAACGGCGGAGAGCAAACGTGAATTCCCAGTGGAAGGGGAGCGGTGGGCGAAGAGGGCATCGAGGCACCCTAGACTGTGGGTGTGCGTGCCCGCTCACCCACTGCGGCACATGTGTGCAGCCCTGTCGGCCTCTGCCGCCTGTGCCGCCGACTCTCTCTGGGCTCTCGCCCACCTCTCCCCTAAGAGTGTCGACAACGGTGTTTAGCCGTTCCGTCACGTAGACAGCGCTTGTGTGCGGTCACACAAACAACGCGCCCAACTGTTGTCGACGGCGGCGGCGTTTTGCACGCGTTCTCACCGAACGCGTGCGGCGTTGGTGACGTGTTTATGAAGTACGTGCCAACCTTTGCCTTACACCCTATGGCGGTGTACCTTAGCGACCATAATGCCATGGTCCCTGTGGTCACTAAATTAATGAAAAAGTGGTCGCAGTTCCACCTGAAAGGCGAAGCATCAATTGCGATAGCAAATTTGTAGATAGCTATGCGGAGTAAATGATAGTAGCTTTATCAGCTGTATAAACTTGGACATGCAGCAGCACCGGCAACACGCAGAACTAATGTCGACGCCGTCGGCGTTTTGCCCGCGTTCGCACAAAATGCGTGCGGCGTTGCTGACTGGTGCCGGACCCTCTGATATAAATAGGCACTTGGTGCCGCAGCTAAAAGTCACCTCCCTTCCCTCGCCCTCCCCCTCCCCCTACCGCCTTTAGTGCGTCGGAAGAAGGCGCGTTTGCTCTACATATGTGGTGATTGTAAAGGAGGAAAGAGACGCCTACTTCTGCAGCCCTTAAGGAAGCACGGCGCAGAACGCGCGTTTGTTTTCCGCCGTGGGTTCACTCCCCGTGAAAGAGCGCGTCCCTCGCGCACTTTCACTCGCACATACAGCGTTCGGCGGCGCGCGGCGACGATTTCATCTCCATTGACGTCATACGGAACCTCACGGCAACGGCGACGGCGACGACGACGGCGACGCCGACGGCAGAAATCTGCTTTGGAGTGTCCATATAATTGCTATCGCAATAAAATCACCAGATCATATACATTTCTCATTCTTTAATAGTTCAAATAACCAATTACACCATCACGTCTTAATAGCCTTCATTGGAAATACATAATTCCCACCGTAGTACAGCTTCGCTGGTCTTCCATCTACACCCCAGTGGAAGGGCTGACAGCTTTTTTAGATCTTAGTTCATGATAGCTGGGACTCCACGTACATCCACAAATGTGTCCGGCGAGATACCCACTGACAGACCAACCAGCGGATGCGACACCAATATGGGCTAGGCAAATAAAGATTTGGTTTAAACGCACAATAATTCATTTACCTTAAAACATTCATCGGTGCTTTTGACCTGAATTAAGACTGCACGCAAAGTTACTTGGACAAAGCGAAATAAAAGCGCGGCGTGCGTCCTTTTGTTGTCATACAATCTTTCATGGAAGGATGTTCCCAAATACTTTATTTGAATAGTCTTGTTAATAAAGAGTACTGTCGCACGGAAGAAATCAGAATTTCAGTAAAATATCTTTTATTCGGCAATAGCTAAGCAGAAATGCAGAATAATTTTACTTAAGTAAACATTAGGCGCCATAAAAGAAACCTGAGTTTTAAATTACGTAAAACTTCAAATTCATATTATCTTACTACTTTAACTCCGTTTGAGGTCGTAAGACTTCTTGCATTATTTTTTTCTCCTATACTGTAGCGAATTTTCAGTTCACCGCAGGCGCTAAATACTTCGGGAGGAGGAAAACTTCCCGAACTATTCCGTGGAAATGAAGATTGCACCCCGTAGTGCTCGGAACACTCATAGTCCACGAGTACGTTCCTCACCTTTTTTTTTTACGATTCATGCAGCAAGTGATTGCAAGCGCGAGTCGGTGGTTATTCGCTACGTTTTCCAGTGTTCTATACCATAACCGTACGTGACGCCAAGTTCACATTTATTATAAACAAAGGCAACATCAGGGGTGATGTGTGGGGAAGGTTTAACGTTTATAGTACTAAGTACTCGTTTTCTGCCCACTTCTGTGGGTTCCACGAGGTACCTAGTAGGCTTTATGTGTCCTGTCAACTAAACGAGGCACTTGGTTTGTGTTTGATTAAAATAAAAGGCGGGTTATGAGTAATGAGTAGGCAAAGTGCGGCAATGCATTGTAGGGGTCGACAGCCTCGTCAAGCTGCTCACGCAGCTTTTTTCCTCGACCTTCCCAAAGTAAGAATGGGAAATAAAATAAATTCAAGTTCAAGCTTTGTGGATGAAGTACTGTCCTTGCTATTTTTTTTTTTAAAGCAAGGCCTCAAAAACATTATATGTGGGCACCGTTGCAAATACATACATCATAAGCCGGCAATGTTTTAAAGTATGCGCTTTATTTACAGGCAACTGTCATTCTCAATTACACACCCGTGTGCTTAGATTTAGGTGCACCCCGCCGCGGTTGCTCAGTGGCTATGGTGTTGGGCTGCTGAGCACGAGGTCGCGGGATCGAATCCCGGCCACGGCGGCCGCATTTCGATGGGGGCGAAATGCGAAAACACCCGTGTACTTAGATTTAGGTGCACGTTAAAGAACCCCAGGTGGTCCAAATTTCCGGAGTCCCCCACTACGGCGTGCCTCATAATCAGAACTGGTTTTGGCACGTAAAACCCCACAATTTAATTTTTTTTTTAGATTTAGGTGCACGTTAAAGAACCCCAGGTGGTCCAAATTTCCGGAGTCCCCCACCACGGCGTGCCTCATAATCAGATCGTGGTTTTGGCACGTAAAACCCTATAATTTATTTTTAAATTACCAGCTTCACTGGAAATTGGGCTGTGATTCAGCCAGATCGCATAAAACAAAAATGCTCTTTATTACAAAACCTAGCGCTTAGAAGTTCTAATACATTACAAAAATTGCGTCCAGCCCCTTATGTGCACCTAGATAATGCATACACGTTGAGCAAAAGAATCTAGAGTTGTTAAAGCTTTGCTATAGTTGGGGGTCAGCTGTAATAAGTCCCACACTTGGTTGTGTTTTCCTTTAGAAGAAAATATTTTTTTATCAAATATGAAATTTGCACACAGAAGATACAAAGCAGGCAAAAATTGTGCGTCCTGCCGCGCTGCCTCAATTACCTGCAAATTGCGCAGAAAGTTTTCTTCTCACGAAGCGAGAACAACAATATTGAACGCTTTTTTGCCGCATTCTTAAAAAAAAGAAGATACAAAAATTTTAGCCAGATACACGGCACATAAAACTGCAACGGGCAATAAAGAACAAGCACACATCCGTTTTCAGCCCAAATATGTTTTACAACAAAATGAAAAAAAAAAAAAAAAACAGACAGAAGAGGCTCTACACCCTAAGAACTTATATTTATATATAATTTTCTAAAGAAGATATCTGTGGTCTTTTGGGCGCAGTATAATGGCAACCGTGCTAACGCATCAACACAGTTCTTTCTTATCTAGACCTTCATAATGTTCTTCAGGGCCTAGTTCATATGGGTACACAAAATATACGAGTTCATTCTAAAGGCGCCGCTCTTACAACACCGAAAAAGCGTGGGCAGGTAGGAAGCTTCCGTCATATTAAGCGACGGAACGCGCTCATTGAACCGGCAGTTACAGAACACTCACTACGGCTCCCGCACCCACAAAGAGAGAGAGAGAGACAATAAAAGGCAATTTAGCATGCAGATACCATAATGAGCGTCATTAGCATCATTTATTGACCTTTACGATTCCCTTATGAGAGAATAGATTAAATGGCGAGTATTAAGCACATTAAGGAAAAGAAACGGAGAGAAATTGGCACGCTAAATACAGTAGCTAAAATATTAAAATATTCAGCTGAACGGAATAGTAAGAATGCAATATAACAAAACCACAAGAAAACGCAAGCGCGAGCAACACAAACAACGCAAGGAGGGAGTGCCAAAATATAATAAGTAAAACAAGCTAAATAGCAATATTTGGAAGGGTTTATTATTAACTGCTAAACTTGGACTAAGCGTCGTTACTGTTTAGGCTGGTAATTTATTTCATTCCTTAATAGCTATACGGCATATGACAATTATTAGAAGGGCTTCTTTTTTAACCTTCAGGAGGGGACTCTCCCCTGAATGAATTGAACAGGTGGCGTGAAGTACCACTGTCAGGAGTGTTATGTCAAGCAAGTAGGGCAAGTTGCACTAAGGCACCAGCGCCGGAACGACAAGGACACAAGCAACTAAAGCTGACGCCACGAGTGACTTCCTTTTCGCGCTGCTGCAGGCTTCTATAATAACGAACCAAATATGCCTTCAACTCGTGCTCAGGAAAGTTGTATTAGAGTGGAGTAGACCACCTTGTGGAGCTCTGTAGGGAGGTTTTACTAGAGTAGCGTGAGTATTCACTTTGCTAACTAGCAACAAGGTTGGACAAAATGCAGATGAAAGATCGAAAGAGAGGGAAGAGAGGGAAGAGGAAAAGATCGTGTGCGTCAGAGAGAGACAGAGAAAGAAAGGCATGAAATGGTACAGGCGCTCAAAGGAGCCCGTTGATTGAAGACAGCAAATGGCGCTCGCACGGTCTTCTCATGCCATCAACGGTGACGCATCTGTTGTACATTCTGTTCCGACAGAATCGGGTTATCGAATGACTTGAGAGAGCGAATAGCGATTGCATTTCACACTGCAATTTGCTATAGTGGCATGAACATGGGCTCCTCGTAATCGTGAGAGTGCTTTCGGCCATCCTGACAGGTAAATGGAACACGTCTCCTAATATTTGATGTAGGTATAGCGCACAAAAAACGAGGGAAAGAAAGGTATAGTCGGTGACCCATATAGCGTTATACGTCCTCCCAACGTAGCCAACGCAGAGACTAAGGGCTTGTCTCTTTGCGTAATAGGCTTGACGAAAGAGAGAGAGAAGTTTAATGATACGAAATGCGGAGAGGTCGGCCTGAGATAAATTCCTGTAGCCAGCTACTCGGCCTTGGGGGAAGGGGAAGAGGGAAAGAGAGAGGGAAGAAAGAGGCGCATGATGGGTGACAAAAACTGAAAGTTGGCTGTAGGATGTGTGAAGGACGTATGAATTGTAGGATGTAGGAAGTGGGAAGTGTATTGTAGGAAGTGTATACATTCCCCTTTGGTTTCCTGCAATCGCACGCAACGGCACGATCAGTCACGCTTAGTGAAATCAGGTGAAATTGTGCGCTGACGTGCTGAAGAGCCATACTTCAAAGATGTCTTAACTTTATTAGATGCCGGGCTTGGCCACGAGTTGATCCAGCTGCTTGATCGGTACACTGATTGTTGATAATGCCACAACAGCTCGGCAGCTGCCGAAAAATTCCCTCTTGTCTATTACCAGACAGGTCCTGTAAGACCTCTAGAATACTGAAACCACTAGGAGGGGAAACCGAGAACGCAGGGGTTGCAACATTTCCGAAGGCTCGTGTCACGCAGCCGCTGAATATGCGATATCGTTAGCTTCCAACGTCAAAACATCCTAGCTTCCTCTAGGCAGAAGGTGCCGTTTCAAAGTCGTATTTTGCAGCTGTAGTCCCCTGGCAACGCGATAAATGTTGTAAGTGGAAGCCTGTTGCTGCAGACAAAGTATAGCCGCAAGGTTTTGACAATTGTGTATGAAATAGGCCTTTGCAGGCTGAAATGACAGCGTTTTTGCTGCAGTGTTCTGCTCCGTATGAAAGCATCCTGTGTTTGACTCACTCTGAGTTGCGCACCATGAAGAAAAAAGAAAAGTTCGGAAACGAGTGTCGCATTATACAAGGCGAATAAAAGTATCGAAGAGGCCCTTCAAGTAGAAATCGCAGAAGTCGAAACCGCAGCGTCCACCAGCCGAGTAGATAATGCGACTATCTACGGAATCGAAACTTTTCCACAACACATCTAGGACCAGGACATCTTGGGAGTGCTTCTGATGTGCCTGTATGTGCGGCGTGTATGGTCTGCTGGACGAAGCTGGTCTCTCAAAAATAGGTTGGATCGGAAATGAATTTCCAATAAATTTTTTTCTTCATACATTATAAAACAAATTTATGTATGTACTTGAAATGCTCAAAGAGAGACAGAGAGAGAAGTCATAAGGAAAAGGTAGAGAAGTGAACCAGGCTGAGCCCGCTAGGCTACCCTGCACTGGGGAAGGGGGAAATCGGATTGAAAGAGGAGAAGGAAGAGAGAAGTTCACACTTTGCACAGTTACACAGACAAGCGTTCATCACTCAAATGGATTCATGTGTGGTTCTGACATGGTTGATTTGGAGATAATCAGGTAAAACATACGTTGGACACCCCTTTAATCTCTGTTCTTCCACAAAAGAATCATCATTGTCAATATATTTTGTTTGGTTGCAGGCAGCCTTGCTCAAGGAAAATGGTGCATGACACTGTAACAATAAAGGAAACAATACATATATTTATGCTTCAAAACGAATTTGTTTTTCTCGCAAACTCGGGAAGACGAAATGAGCAAAAATGCGGCACATCTGACACGCTACAAATATAACGTCGAGCATACAGACGTGGAAACTAGCAAGAACGGCAGCGCCTATGCTGAGATAATGAAATGCATCGGGTGGCGCTGCAGCTTTTCCGTATGATGCAGATAAGAAATTCATTAAGCATGATATCATTTACCATTTTTAAAGTAAGCATGTTGTTTTTGATGTTTTTAATTCAGAAGGTTGCTCAACGGGATAAGCGAAAATGCAAGTCGATTTCGGTTCTTCTTCTTTTTTCTGGAGTTTTACGAGCCAAAACCAGCACTGATTAGAGGCACACTGTAGTGGAGGGCTCCGGATTAATTTTGACCACCTGGGGTTCTTTAACATGCACTACAACGCAAGCACACGGCCGTTTTTACATTTCGCCTCCGTCGAACTGCGGCCGCCGCGGCCGGGATTCGATCCCGTGATCTCGTGCTCAGCAGCGCAAAGCCTTAGCTGACTGAGCCACCGCGGTGGGTAATTGGGATTCCATTTTAGCATTTGTTACGTACGTTTACAATACTGACAGTCACGAAGTCACCAGCTATGCGCCTTTCTTTCTTCTCTTTGCTCGCAACCCCAAAGCTTTATCGACACTATCCTACATCATATACGTCATGTAGGTGTGGTGGCATGGATCACGTAGGTAGCATTCTGACATTAATTACAGCTGGGATATGCTTCAAAAGCCTATGAATATTCACAATTAGTTCTTGTTCTGAAATGCGCCACCGTTCGTCAACTGGGTGCCGCATCGACCATGAGGGATTCCATCGGCATTAACATTCGCGCTCCCGCAAGAGTCCGGACACTGGGGCCAGCTGCATGGCCTGCCCAATCAGGGCATGACGGTCGTAAATTGCGTTTTACACCGACCAAGGGCGATCATTAAAAAAAAGTACACTCCTGTTTATACTAAGTCTCTTAAGCTTTTGTTGCACAGCTTTTAATCAGATATATCAAAACAAAAAGGCAAGAATTAGTGTTTTAAAAGTTTGCGAACATGGAGCTACACAAAGCTGTGACCGCGAGCAGAAACAAGCCGTGTTCATAATCAAGCTATTTCGGGCTGTGTTCTTGCCATGTGCAACTTCCCGCTCACTTTATTCTTCGTGGTTTGAACCAGGAGAGAGGTACGTAGGCAGTTTTTCCTCGTCCTTTCAGTGGTTTGTGAGAACTCAAGCGAAACAAAAGTTGCGGCTGAGCTGCACAAGTGACTGAATACCGAGAACATCTCGAGGCAAGATAAGGCGTTGCTCGTTTGAATTTCGAGTTTCACTTTGTGCAGGCTGTAGTGTATCGTTTGTATATGTTCAGTAGATGCACCACTGCAGCATTTAAAATAAGTTGTACTGAGCTCTAAGAAGCATTTTTGAGCGAACTTCTTTTCATTACCGTCTGCCAAACATTTGACAGGTGAAAACCCCTAAACAAGCGCGCATCATTCATTACTCGTACTAACAAACTGCGTGACTTCAGTTAGGGACACAAGCTGTGCGAACGTATACAGCAACGCATTTTATTCCGTGTTCAGTAATGAAATGGACACACTTCCTCCTCCACCCACCACAAAGATACAATGCAACATGTCACTCATCACATTCACAGCAAGTGGCCTTCACACTACGCGAACTCAATATTAATAGTGAGTTAGAACCACCAGATAATTGTTTACTTTAGCTGTTTTCGTACGATTGCGCTGGCCTATACGGGCTTAGCGTCCGACGATGAGACCAGCACTCTACAGCCAAAGCTTCCATATATGGTCTGTGCAGGGTTGCAATTTGGCACCCGTACGGCTGACATTTTGCGGCGTCGCTTCCCGCGCTGACAGCTCGAAATGCCCATCAAATCGAATGGCGGGGCATTTGAACAGGCAGCTCTAATGGCAGGCCCCCGAATACAAATTGCACGCCTTTGAGAACACAATGCCATCGCTTCAGTTTTTAACGGATATGACATCACGTTATTTTTTTCTTCTGCCGGAAGTGTTCCCTCGTCACACAGATGGCACTAAGCCCCATGAACCGCCGATGAACCGCCATGCTTTGAACATATGGGCTTCTATGGAAGCTTCGCTACCAGGTATATTTACCTTGCCGTATACATGTGGCAAGAGGCATGTAAAGCCCGACGTCACCTGTGCGGTGGCGTGGTATATGAAATTCCGCTCAGCTGCGGCAGGCCAAACGGGCCGATATGTTAATCGGCCAAACGGGCCGATGTGTTAACGAGAGCGAGGGAGCATACACTTGCCATTCAGAATAACCTCTCGACACATTTGCCTGTGCACGGCAAATCCTGTAAATGTAAGGCAAGATTTAAGAACATCAGCATTCTTGGTAGAAGCAACGAGGTGCCGGCACGAGAAATGCTGGAGCCATATTACAAAAGAAGAAAAAAAGATGCCTGGGGTGCTATGCAGGATGCACCGAGTATCTCGTTCGCACGAGTTTCACCCGAGTTTGCTCGATGGCAGTCAGTGAACGCAGATAGCAAGGAACGTGCAAGAACAGCAGGGAAAAAGAAATGTCGAGATAAAGCCGCGTATGACAACATGAGCGCACCCTGCGCGGCACAGTACTTTCGCGCTTCAAGCACAAAAGACTGCGCAGCAAAACGCGCCAGCGCCGCGTATTGTTATCAACGTATTATCACCATTTAGCAATACCGTGACTGTACCGCTGTCTATCTGCACACTTGCCGTGAGCCACTTGCCACGCGTTTCTAGGGCGCGTCAAGGGCGTGCCTCCTCTTTCGAGCATTATCTTTCTATCCTCCGTCGAATGCGAACAGGGCACATGCGGTGCATTGTTGCGCCTACACTTTCCTTCAATCGATTACGTTCAAATACAACAAATAAATTAAGAAACACTTTATGTCTTGAAATATCTGTTTTTTCGTTTGGAATGCCATAAATGTTTGATCACAAACAGAGATCGAGTGAATTATTAAATTTTGCCCTTTTTTTCCGCGAGTGGCGACAGTGAGGCGAAAGCTTACAAGCGGATACATTGCAGGGTCGCACGCACGAGGGAGTTCATACGGTGAGCAGTCGCCAGGGGCACGGCAGTGCATCCTTGATTAAAGCCCCTATATTTATAAAAGTAGCGCCATTCTTAGATCTTGCGGCCACCGCGCTCACTCCGGCGCTTCCTCCTCGCCCTCTCTTAGCCACCTCCTGTCGCCCCAGCCTCCTCCGCTCCCCCATTGGCCAATCCGTGTCACGTGGAAGTTCGCGTCGCGCTTTTCTATACTTTTTTCTTTCCAGCGCGCTCCGACTGCCATTCTCGGGCCTGTGCGACGAAAGTGCTGTACGCACAAACGGATCAAACGTGTTAGGGACAAGAACTTCGTTGTGATGGCATGCTGCTGCGCCTTAAGTTGCCGCAACCGACAAGGCGAGGGCAAAAGGCTTTTTTTGTTTACCATCCGGCGTGCGCAAACGCTTGCTGCACACTTGATATTTGCGCCGTCTCGCATCGTCGCGTTGCTACTTCCAAAAGGGCATTATTAAGACCAGTTACTGACTGACGAAGCAAAATCGCGCCTCAAAAACGTCTCCGCAGGGCGCGATCGAAGTTTTCCTCGGATTCCCTCTGGTAGCGCGTTAGCTGTCGTCTGCCACGGCACGCCCGACGCAGGCGGCGCCACTGTCGATATCGCGCCTCGATCGCGCTGGTCGCGCCGAGTGCGATAGTGGAACGGAGGAGGAGGGAAGTGGATGGCGCTACTTTTATAAATATAGGGGCTTTATCCTTGATAGGGTGCCTTGATGCCCGCGCGCATCGAGGCACTCTAATCCTTGATAAAGTCAGTCATCACAATGATCTTTCCATTCCCTGACCATTAGGGGAATGGCAACGTAGCGCTACGGCATGGTTGTTCACCGCAGGTGCTTCACTTAGGCGGCTATTAAGGCCGCCGCTTTACCAACTGAAACGACGGGAGCAACGGTTGTCACTGCAAAATGGCTGTGCGGTATTCTAGGGTCCGTAGTGACGCAGCACAGTGAAAATGCGCCCGTTTATCTGCGAGCGGGAAGCCTCCGCGATGCATTGCAAAGAAGAGCGCGCTGCCCAGTGACACGATTCATCGCTTGTCACCGCTTGCCCAGTGAAGGTGCCTCCGTTCGCATGTATACGCAGAGTTTGAGTGTGTTGTTCTCTCCAATGTGCTTGCCGATTGCCTCTGCTGCTGAGCTAACAGCGATCGCAGATATATATAGTAACGACAGCGCAGCAATCGCATTTTGGCGGGTGATAGCTCCTGTGTACAGTTAGGAAATTAAACTTCGAACGCATGAAGGGGTTGCAACTATTTAGTGTGCCGTGCTTGTGATGAAGAAATGCCATCGCACTGGGTTTAAAAAAGCTAGCGTTTCTCAGCGCTGACTGTGTTTGCGACACTGCAGATCCGATACATCACCGATGACAGAGCAGCCATCTCAAACAACAGCTGCGATACCTTTACGTTGGAAAACACTACGCACTGCTCAGCACCGTCATCCACCACGGCGCATCGACACCTTGCAAACAGCTACAATGTCGTTCCGATAATTGTTTGCTGTGCGCTACGTCGCTACAATGCAGACAATGAACCATGTTGTGGGGCCATCACAGCCTAAGATAGATGCATGAGCCAGCGAAAGTCACCGCTTTGTTTTTGATAGTGGTTCTCAGTTACAGTACATCGCCGATGACAGTGTGCTGTGCGTATTTTCTGTCGGCGGTCAAGATTGCTGATGCCTCTCAGTTCCGCACCACGTCGCTGTTGCCGGAAAATAAGTTGGGCGTGGCCCAAGCGTGGCGGGCACGCGCACAAGAGTTACATGCCTCGCGCGAGGCGTGACGTATGGTTTTGATTGACACGCGAACTCGGGCCAAACTCGTACATCGCGAAACCCCCCTCGAGTTGAACTCGGGAACATGGTGGCGGCAGCAGCAGCCTGTGTAATCGCATCCAGCGGCAGCAAGCGTCAATATGACCATCTGGACCCGTTCACCTACATGTCCGACGTAGAGTTTCAGCGTCATTTTTCCCTTTCCAAAACGTGAGTGCACTGGCTGTGTGACGAGTTAGGCGAAGGCCGTCGTCTGCGGAGATAGGGTGGCGGGCAAATTATGCTTTCCCAGCGTAGACTGGTGACTAGGCTGCGGAGGAATAGTTCGTGCGATCGCTTCGGCTCTCTCCTGTTTCAAGCAAGCTCGTCCACCGCGCCCCAGCCCCAGGCCAGGTCCGGCGTCGTCATTGGAGTACTGGTGCACCTGCGAGCACCTGGGGCACCCGGACCAACCAACCTGCGCAGGTGAAGTAGTCACATTATATTGGAAGACTCAGAATGGACGCCGGGCTGCCTTCCGCTGCAACAGGTGCCGAAATCAGTTTTCGCAGGTACACGGTACCGCTGCATTGCACGGGCAGAGAGGCGAAGGAAGTTACTGCGCCAACACGGACCGCCTCGGCCGTCCGAACGACCACCTCTCCAGGCGGCAAATGATTTGGCTCACGTACTGCGTGAGCAAAAGCGTAGATATATGGATGTTGAAAGAGACCGTAGACTTGTTTCCTCTATCGGAGCACGCCATCGCCGACTGGAGGAGCTACCTCCGTAAGGTCGCGAGGGACGAGCTGCTGGCGCGAGCTCCACTCGGTGGCCCCGGAAAGACAGCGCAAATTGACAAGTGCCTTCTTCGCGACGAGCAAAAGTGCAATCGAGGCCACCTAATGACGGGCGACAACGTTCCGCCAGGCCGCCAAAATTACGGTGGTGGCCCATGGGTCTTCGGCAAGGTCTGCGCGACCTGAGGGGTGCTGCTACTTTTCAAGGTCGACCGACGAAAGGCGGCGACGCTAGGCGCCATTATTGCAGCCAATGTTCAACCAGGGACCGTTATTCATAGTGACGAATTGGCCGCATACAACTGTATCCCAAATTCAGTGGATGCTAACGGGGCTATGCCTCAATCTGCATTGGGAGACAGTTAACCACAGCGTGCACTTTGTGGAAACCAACACGGGCGTTCACACGCAAAAAATAGAAAGTTATTGTCAAAAAGTGAAGCGCCACCTCGTCAGCAGTGGGTACAGAGTAACCGCACTGATGCTGGAGTCCCACCTGCGATAAATGTGGTGGCACTCAACGGCCACGTGCGCTGCAAAGACCCTTTCTTGCGTTTGTTAGAAGCCACGGATTGCTGGGGCTACCCAGTATAAAGACTCTTTCCTGCGGTTGTTAGAAGCCATCGCTCGGCGCTAGCCAGTATGAAGGTGCGTCACAATGTAGAAGAAAATAAAGCGTAGTTTTTTTATCCTTGCATTAGTGTTTTCCGACATTCCTGAGTGCTTACACGGTAAGCGCGCGGCAAACCACTTCTGCGCTAGCCGACGCTCCCTTCGTCTCGAAGCATTACTTTAGCGCGAGCAACGAGGGATCTGTTGAAAGCCCAGTGTAAAAATCAGGCGCACACCAATATGTGCTCGGAAATGGGAGCGCAAGCACGTAGCGAGCCGCACCAATTCAATCCAGAGGAAAGAGAAAGAGCAACGAGCGATCTGTTCAAAGCCCAGTGCGAAAACCAAGCACACACCAATCTGTGCTCAGAAATGCTAGCGCAAGCACGTAGCGAGCCGCGCCAATCCAATCCCGAGGAAGAAAGAGAAGGGCGAGCGTGCTCTCGTGGTATAACGCGAAACAATTAAACTACAAATTAGGCTAATACACATTCAGTGTACAATTTGTAAACTTTAAAACACCTATACCCTACGGTAATGTGACTAATATCATTGTACTAAATGAATTTATTTGATAACTTGCTTGTGCCTCTAATGCACTCGGTGGAACAACAAACAAGTGAAAGAATGCACGACCATGCACCAACCGTATGATCACGTGAGCCCCAGTTTGTCGACCGCCCATATGGCAACGCCCAAGGGATGATGGCCACCCAGAGTGAATCTAGATAAACCAATGAAACTGGAGGTGTGCTGACGGACAAACTTTGTCTTCTTACCATTAGTTCTTTCATCTTGGGGCGTCGCCAGAGCTCGTGAAGATCCCGAGTTTCGCCAAACTCGGGGCATCCTGCATAGCACCCCTGCTTTAGCGATACGTCAGTGGTGTTGCTCGGCGCTGAGTTCGAATTTTTTTAGATGCTTTTTAAACTAGCACATGTTTGATATTGACTAATCTAGGGTAATATGATGCGCGGTACCTTGCCGCCCATGTGTGGCTTGGCTATATATTGCGATGTTTTCTCGGAATAAAGTTAGTTGCGAGTGACGCTCTTTCCTTTCGCCTGTCTTTCCCTTGGTGTGTTGCGTCTTTTCGTTGTATGAAACATGTACCAACTGGCCCAACAAGTTTTATTAACAAGTACAGTGGCAATTAAAGTCCGTGGAATCACGCTTAATACGCACCGTGGGGACTCGGAGGCTGTGGCGTACTGCTGCTGAGCATGAGTTCACCGGTTCGATAGCTCAATCGTTTTCTACTGGGGGCC
Organism: Dermacentor silvarum; assembly: GCF_013339745.2. Lineage (NCBI taxonomy): Eukaryota > Metazoa > Arthropoda > Arachnida > Ixodida > Ixodidae > Dermacentor > Dermacentor silvarum. Next base: position 234,257,883 of record NC_051155.1, read on the forward strand.
GTGTGCAAAAAAAAAGAAGTGTGGCAGATCTCATCTCACGATGACCATCGACGGTAATGCGTTAGCATTGCTCAGCGTACTGCCACCATCGAAACGAGTTATGTATGAGGCCTCTACTGCAGTGGCATTCCTCTTTAGCGCTTCCTAAGAACACTCAGCGTTATATAGGGCCACCGCCGCCGCCGCGAATCCTGTGTGTGGCCCCCGAAATGCAGTACGCGCCGGTGCGTACGCGTCATGCGGCAAGCGGGCTCCTCTCTCGCGCTTCTTTCACGACACTCTGCGCCGTCTAGTGGCCCTGCCAAGAAGTCTGCGTGTGGCTTCCGAGACGAGAAGTGTGGCGCACCGGTGCCTGTGAACGCTGAGGAATTTTCCCCTCGCTTTCCGCATACTCAGTGGCATATCCTCAGTCACGAAGTTGGCGAAAGGTTCATTGAAGAGCGGCACACACCGACAGGCACATCCTCAGTGACCCAAGTTAACATTTAAAAGGCAGTGCAAAAATAAAGCCGGCTACAGCGCCTGCTCAGCGAGCGACGGTGGTCGTCGCTTTTGTTGCCTTCCAGGCTTAATTTTGCCCTTACAGCACTATCTTTCTATTGATCATCGGTGTAAGTGCCCGCAGTAAATAAGTGAAGAGATGCATTAGCTTTACATCCTTAGGGTGAACTTCAGCTGGGCGCGCTCTAAGGATTCGCTTTTTTCAATTTGGACATTCAAATACCTCGACGCGTAATTTAATAGAGGGCCGTCGGCATGAAACTGCCAGCCTGCGTACCAGACATCCTTCTTGCCCCACGGGACCGTAATTTTGTTTACATGGGACGTATTGTTCCTTTCCCAGTTGAGCTTCCCTATACATAAAATAAATTCTCATCGCATCCTTCGCGACGGTTTTCATGGCAGTATAAATGCCAACGTACTTTCCTCGTGCGCCACTTCTCAGTGCAGCGTCATTTTTTTTACGTTCGCGTTATCGGTTAATATCACCGGGCTTCGTTGTGTACGCTGCATGATAGAACACCAAAGCATCGCCCGCGTTATGGCCCGGCTCTGACAGGTCGTGCAAAGGGGTCGCGTTAATGGAGGAGACGTGCGCCTGCAACAATACTGAAGATATATAGTCAATGCCCTTCTAGGGTAAGAGTATATTGCCTCCTAAACGAAAAGAAATAAAGTCAATTTCACCATGCCGTTTTCTCCTTTTCGTTCCTCTTTTCGTATGAACGTATCGACGATGCCGAGGCAAATCACTACACTTACGGGGGGATCCCGGCATGTTTACACCAGCTAGAGCGGTTCTGTCATGAAGGAGGTCATAATGAAACTAGTCTTATACATTTGGAGAGTTGATGCTTTTGCGTCAGTGTAAGCCCAATACGTTCTTTAAAGGAAAACTGAGACTTCCACCCAAATGTAGCAATTCGCTACTATGGAAACCCAACCGGGTTCCTCGAAAGAAAGCCTCGCAGTTGAAGAAAAATTCGTCCTGGTCCGGGACTCGAACCCGGGACCACCGCCTTTCCGGGGCAGCCGCTCTACCATCTGAGCTAACCAGGCGGCTAGCAGATGGCAGGGCGAAGTCGAATTTGTCGACAACTCGAAGCAAAGGCAAGTGTTTGATGTAATAGTTCAGCGGAAATCCGCTAGGTGGAGATAAGTAATTAAAGGAAAACTGAGACTTCCACCCAAATGTAGCAATTCGCTACTATGGAAACCCAACCGGGTTCCTCGAAAGAAAGCCTCGCAGTTGAAGAAAAATTCGTCCTGGTCCGGGACTCGAACCCGGGACCACCGCCTTTCCGGGGCAGCCGCTCTACCATCTGAGCTAACCAGGCGGCTAGCAGATGGCAGGGCGAAGTCGAATTTGTCGACAACTCGAAGCAAAGGCAAGTGTTTGATGTAATAGTTCAGCGGAAATCCGCTAGGTGGAGATAAGTAATTAAAGGAAAACTGAGACTTCCACCCAAATGTAGCAATTCGCTACTATGGAAACCCAACCGGGTTCCTCGAAAGAAAGCCTCGCAGTTGAAGAAAAATTCGTCCTGGTCCGGGACTCGAACCCGGGACCACCGCATTTCCGGGGCAGCCGCTCTACCATCTGAGCTAACCAGGCGGCTAGCAGATGGCAGGGCGAAGTCGAATTTGTCGACAACTCGAAGCAAAGGCAAGTGTTTGATGTAATAGTTCAGCGGAAATCCGCTAGGTGGAGATAAGTAATTAAAGGAAAACTGAGACTTCCACCCAAATGTAGCAATTCGCTACTATGGAAACCCAACCGGGTTCCTCGAAAGAAAGCCTCGCAGTTGAAGAAAAATTCGTCCTGGTCCGGGACTCGAACCCGGGACCACCGCCTTTCCGGGGCAGCCGCTCTACCATCTGAGCTAACCAGGCGGCTAGCAGATGGCAGGGCGAAGTCGAATTTGTCGACAACTCGAAGCAAAGGCAAGTGTTTGATGTAATAGTTCAGCGGAAATCCGCTAGGTGGAGATAAGTAATTAAAGGAAAACTGAGACTTCCACCCAAATGTAGCAATTCGCTACTATGGAAACCCAACCGGGTTCCTCGAAAGAAAGCCTCGCAGTTGAAGAAAAATTCGTCCTGGTCCGGGACTCGAACCCGGGACCACCGCCTTTCCGGGGCAGCCGCTCTACCATCTGAGCTAACCAGGCGGCTAGCAGATGGCAGGGCGAAGTCGAATTTGTCGACAACTCGAAGCAAAGGCAAGTGTTTGATGTAATAGTTCAGCGGAAATCCGCTAGGTGGAGATAAGTAATTAAAGGAAAACTGAGACTTCCACCCAAATGTAGCAATTCGCTACTATGGAAACCCAACCGGGTTCCTCGAAAGAAAGCCTCGCAGTTGAAGAAAAATTCGTCCTGGTCCGGGACTCGAACCCGGGACCACCGCCTTTCCGGGGCAGCCGCTCTACCATCTGAGCTAACCAGGCGGCTAGCAGATGGCAGGGCGAAGTCGAATTTGTCGACAACTCGAAGCAAAGGCAAGTGTTTGATGTAATAGTTCAGCGGAAATCCGCTAGGTGGAGATAAGTAATTAAAGGAAAACTGAGACTTCCACCCAAATGTAGCAATTCGCTACTATGGAAACCCAACCGGGTTCCTCGAAAGAAAGCCTCGCAGTTGAAGAAAAATTCGTCCTGGTCCGGGACTCGAACCCGGGACCACCGCCTTTCCGGGGCAGCCGCTCTACCATCTGAGCTAACCAGGCGGCTAGCAGATGGCAGGGCGAAGTCGAATTTGTCGACAACTCGAAGCAAAGGCAAGTGTTTGATGTAATAGTTCAGCGGAAATCCGCTAGGTGGAGATAAGTAATTAAAGGAAAACTGAGACTTCCACCCAAATGTAGCAATTCGCTACTATGGAAACCCAACCGGGTTCCTCGAAAGAAAGCCTCGCAGTTGAAGAAAAATTCGTCCTGGTCCGGGACTCGAACCCGGGACCACCGCCTTTCCGGGGCAGCCGCTCTACCATCTGAGCTAACCAGGCGGCTAGCAGATGGCAGGGCGAAGTCGAATTTGTCGACAACTCGAAGCAAAGGCAAGTGTTTGATGTAATAGTTCAGCGGAAATCCGCTAGGTGGAGATAAGTAATTAAAGGAAAACTGAGACTTCCACCCAAATGTAGCAATTCGCTACTATGGAAACCCAACCGGGTTCCTCGAAAGAAAGCCTCGCAGTTGAAGAAAAATTCGTCCTGGTCCGGGACTCGAACCCGGGACCACCGCATTTCCGGGGCAGCCGCTCTACCATCTGAGCTAACCAGGCGGCTAGCAGATGGCAGGGCGAAGTCGAATTTGTCGACAACTCGAAGCAAAGGCAAGTGTTTGATGTAATAGTTCAGCGGAAATCCGCTAGGTGGAGATAAGTAATTAAAGGAAAACTGAGACTTCCACCCAAATGTAGCAATTCGCTACTATGGAAACCCAACCGGGTTCCTCGAAAGAAAGCCTCGCAGTTGAAGAAAAATTCGTCCTGGTCCGGGACTCGAACCCGGGACCACCGCCTTTCCGGGGCAGCCGCTCTACCATCTGAGCTAACCAGGCGGCTAGCAGATGGCAGGGCGAAGTCGAATTTGTCGACAACTCGAAGCAAAGGCAAGTGTTTGATGTAATAGTTCAGCGGAAATCCGCTAGGTGGAGATAAGTAATTAAAGGAAAACTGAGACTTCCACCCAAATGTAGCAATTCGCTACTATGGAAACCCAACCGGGTTCCTCGAAAGAAAGCCTCGCAGTTGAAGAAAAATTCGTCCTGGTCCGGGACTCGAACCCGGGACCACCGCCTTTCCGGCGGTGGTCCCGGGTTCGAATTGCTACATTTGGGTGGAAGTCTCAGTTTTCCTTTAATTACTTATCTCCACCTAGCGGATTTTCGCTGAACTATTACATCAAACACTTGCCTTTGCTTCGAGTTGTCGACAAATTCGACTTCGCCCTGCCATCTGCTAGCCGCCTGGTTAGCTCAGATGGTAGAGCGGCTGCCCCGGAAAGGCGGTGGTCCCGGGTTCGAGTCCCGGACCAGGACGAATTTTTCTTCAACTGCGAGGCTTTCTTTCGAGGAACCCGGTTGGGTTTCCATAGTAGCGAATTGCTACATTTGGGTGGAAGTCTCAGTTTTCCTTTAATTACTTATCTCCACCTAGCGGATTTCCGCTGAACTATTACATCAAACACTTGCCTTTGCTTCGAGTTGTCGACAAATTCGACTTCGCCCTGCCATCTGCTAGCCGCCTGGTTAGCTCAGATGGTAGAGCGGCTGCCCCGGAAAGGCGGTGGTCCCGGGTTCGAGTCCCGGACCAGGACGAATTTTTCTTCAACTGCGAGGCTTTCTTTCGAGGAACCCGGTTGGGTTTCCATAGTAGCGAATTGCTACATTTGGGTGGAAGTCTCAGTTTTCCTTTAATTACTTATCTCCACCTAGCGGATTTCCGCTGAACTATTACATCAAACACTTGCCTTTGCTTCGAGTTGTCGACAAATTCGACTTCGCCCTGCCATCTGCTAGCCGCCTGGTTAGCTCAGATGGTAGAGCGGCTGCCCCGGAAAGGCGGTGGTCCCGGGTTCGAGTCCCGGACCAGGACGAATTTTTCTTCAACTGCGAGGCTTTCTTTCGAGGAACCCGGTTGGGTTTCCATAGTAGCGAATTGCTACATTTGGGTGGAAGTCTCAGTTTTCCTTTAATTACTTATCTCCACCTAGCGGATTTCCGCTGAACTATTACATCAAACACTTGCCTTTGCTTCGAGTTGTCGACAAATTCGACTTCGCCCTGCCATCTGCTAGCCGCCTGGTTAGCTCAGATGGTAGAGCGGCTGCCCCGGAAAGGCGGTGGTCCCGGGTTCGAGTCCCGGACCAGGACGAATTTTTCTTCAACTGCGAGGCTTTCTTTCGAGGAACCCGGTTGGGTTTCCATAGTAGCGAATTGCTACATTTGGGTGGAAGTCTCAGTTTTCCTTTAATTACTTATCTCCACCTAGCGGATTTCCGCTGAACTATTACATCAAACACTTGCCTTTGCTTCGAGTTGTCGACAAATTCGACTTCGCCCTGCCATCTGCTAGCCGCCTGGTTAGCTCAGATGGTAGAGCGGCTGCCCCGGAAAGGCGGTGGTCCCGGGTTCGAGTCCCGGACCAGGACGAATTTTTCTTCAACTGCGAGGCTTTCTTTCGAGGAACCCGGTTGGGTTTCCATAGTAGCGAATTGCTACATTTGGGTGGAAGTCTCAGTTTTCCTTTAATTACTTATCTCCACCTAGCGGATTTCCGCTGAACTATTACATCAAACCAATACGTTCTTTATATATATTGTTACCTTCTTTACGGATATTGTTAGCAGCAGTTTATGTATAGGCGTGGTTTATACCGCGAATATTGACTCACGAAAGCGTCTTTGTTAACGGCCAAACCGAGCGAGTACACGCACCAAAAACCATCATTTTTCACAACTTTTGCTGGCGCCTAGCAATCTGAAACGTGCAATAGGTATGTAGTCTCTAGTGGCCTATACTGACTCTTACTTGAAACTCTTGGTACCTGCTGTTCGCACAGAAATTAAATTTTGGGCCCTAACGGTGATTCGCTCAAAGACATCACAGCATAAAATGCCGTGACAAAGCAGTGAAGTTGTACTGTGCACCGCCAGGGCTTGTAGTCCACCCCATGGACATCACTTTTCCCGCGTATCACAGGTTGTCGTGGTGGAATAGTTGCACCTAACTTCCGCAGTCGATTTGGGTACCCTACCGATGTTATGCATTATAGCAACTAATTCGTTGTGAAGAGATGAACGTATCAGAGGGCACGTTCAGCGGATTTTCTCGTTCGTAGCTGCTTTGCCACACTAAAAATGCATTAGGCATGTGATGTTGCTTTGCCTGAAATATATTGTTTCGGTGAAGGAAAAGAAGAAGGCCACATGAACTAGAGGAAGACGAAGACTCTGGCCGTTGCCTGAATGCCATATACATCGCTTGTAGATATAGATTATTCTACACTCGTGGGCCTGCTTTCTTCCTGCAACAATATCTCACTCTTTGTTATGGATCCTCATTTGCAGGGCACTCTTTACTGAACGAGAGGTCGCAGGTTTCATTCCCGGCTTCGGCAGCCAGCCACATTTATATTAAGGCATAATGTAAGGTGGCTTATATTTCTGTACGAATGATCGGACCGCAAGTAGTCAATGTGGATCCGGAGCGCCTCAATGCGGTAATCACAATAACCTGTGTTTTGCTTTAACGCGTGTAATTCAATCGGTGAAGGAATGAACGCATTTAGTCAATCATTTATTGATCATATCTCAATAAAGCGACAGTAATATTACCTGGACACATTACGTTATGTAAACAGGCTTGGCGATAACTGAAGAACGAAGAAGACATGATTGTGGTGAGGGTGGTGATAGTGGTGGTGGGTTGTAGTACCAGGTGGGTTTAGCCTGGTGATCGAGACTGGCTATTGCTCCGTCTGAAGAAGACGGGAAGCTTAACAAGGAGAAAGTAACTGGCGTGCAAACTCAAAAAGAAAAAAAAATATGGCGCATGTATGACGTCCTTTCATTGTATTGCTCTCGCTTGGCCGATCTGATCAGTCCGGACCGAATTGAGCCTTGCACGCAGAGGCACACTTACTGGGTAAAACAGTGAATAAAAGATAAGCTAATACGGTTGGAGTTTAAATGAAAACATCTATTTCACATACGAAACCCACGATTCGAACAAGAGAACAAAAGCACGTAGTTGCGACACTTGTTGGTACCTTGCTTTTGAAGCAAAGAGAGAGGGCAAATAACAGTTGGGAGGCCGAGGGTTTAAGCAGAAATAATTGTCGTATTGACTAATCTACACATGCATGGTCGTGTGGGATGCAGGTTAAACCAGTTCTTGCAGAACTGGGAAACTATGAGATAAATAAGAACGAAAGGTAGACAAATTTTATATGTCATCCGCTGAAATGAAAGCGACGTTATTGTACCGCTTGTTGTGTTTCCCAGAGAGAATATAATTATTTCGGAGTTTAACATCCCACAACAGCGCTTTGGGTCAGATCAGCACTGTAAGGAAGCGATCCTGATAAATTTAGGGTATTTAAAGCTCTTTAGCGTTCGCCTAAGTTTATACATCTGAAAACGTTATCTCTTTTCTTTACATTCAGCGCCCATCAGTCAACGCTATTGTTTTGTTTTCAGAAGTGAAAGGACTTATTTATGTATTTATTTATTTATTTATTATTTATTTATTTATTTATTTATTTATTTATTTATTTATTTATTTATTTATTTATTTATTTATTTATTTATTTATTTATTTGATCAGTTAGTTTTACTTCCTTTTCTAAAGTTAGTTTTTCTAAATTCTGACCGTTAGACACAACCAAACGCCCTCATCCACACCGTTCTTCTTGGCCGACAGAATTAGTTACAGTACAAAAAATCAGAATGCAAGATGCTTTTTGTATTGCTTGCCTTCATGATATCTCAGAGTTGGTACATCTCGAATAAACTTCAATCAGCAAAAAATTCATCGGCGGACGATTTTAGTATAATTTTTCAGCTTTAGGTAAACGGCGGCGGTCCCATATGAAAGAAGCATCGTGGTGGGTTTTCACATGGAGAAGTGGCTTTATTAGTGTAAGCAAATATATGTGAAAAAATTCCACCACTCCAACTACTTGAAAAACGGAAAAGAAGGCGATAGAAGCGAGCACTACACTCTCGGCTAATATATTTAGTTACACCAGTACGTACACTTATATAGCGGAATAAGCGAACTACACGCACAAGGAACCACAATCACGAGTGCGAAGTTAGGAATAGGAACCTAAAAATTAATTTTCACTGTCAAAAACGTACATTCCGTGCCGTACCAGTTAGTAAAAAATGCTATTGCTGTTTTCATTAAAGGAGCATGTTCGTGCACACCAGCTTGTTTCCAAAACCTTGCCTCTCCAGCATAGCGTAGCAAATCGGACGATCCGTTCATGTCCGTTCATGTCATTTATATGATCTTTCTCTCTCTCTCTCTCTCTCAAATTTTTCCAGTATCATTTTATTTCTCCTTTTTGCACTACGTTCCATCATGTAAATGCACCGCCTAGGCGATCGATATGTCTTGCTCCGGTGGCTTTCTGCTTCTTTTAACTCAATTACTGCGAAATTATGTGTCCCGAAATCCTTGATAAAGTTAAACATGATACGTCTAGGCTCTTTGGCCATCATTGGCCGTTGCGCCATCAAACCCCACTGATCATCGCCAATTTTAGATACTCCTAAGTGAGTTTCCTAAGAACCTCCCAACTACTCCTAGAAAAGTATTAAAGCACTACACTGACAGCTGGCCACTGCTGGAGAGCGTTAAGATGATCCTGCAAAATCTGACGAAGCATCAAGTCGCGACAGACACGCGTTGTGCGCAGCAACGTCTATTGTTAAGCAGGACGGGCCAGACGAGGCTGGGAAACACGTCCTTCGTGATGCAAACACGACTGCATTTGTCTTTACTACTGGCGCATTTCTGGAGCGTTTTGTTAACTATCCACGAATATCGCAGAGAGTACATGAAGCGAAATGTACTGGCAATGTACGTACATGAAGGGCAAAGATTACTGAAGCTAAGAAAGTTCGCACCGCCGTAGTACTACACACAAAAACGATGCAGGGTGTGCAGCGCCGTTGCAAAGATACTACAATGCACGTCATCTTCCTCATCTTACAGCTCAAAAGTTAGATTCGAGGAGGGATAAATTCCGGGTTCGTCGTGTGAACGGAAAGCCTAACTACTCTATTTGTTGGAGCTCCGATGAAAGCAGTCGCTAACTTTGGGCACTTAATTTTGCCCAGACCAATATAACCACTGCTCCGCTGAACTACGGGGCACACGGAAGTAATTATGGCTCAATGAGATACGTGCAAGCCGTGGTCACAAAAGTGTGATTTCAGAAAATTCTGACTAGCTTATGAGCTTCAAAAATATCAGCCGCATTCCAGTTCACGGCTGGAAAGAAGTGTTGTCACATTTAGGCAGATAATTTGTCTCCGGAACAAGTACTTGATCGAAAAATAAATGCCCTTTAATGAATGCATGGGCCATAAAATAAAGGACGCCGCACACAACTGGTGCTTGTCTAGGTCCTACATTTGCGTGTGAATGGTTTAGCAAAAAAGACTGGCAAGGATGCAGAAACAACTGCCAATTATGCTGCTCCGTTTCATGTAGATGCCAGTATACCCTTTCCTACAGCTGAAACACACGCTGAAATTTCTTCTCTTCGCGTATCTAACGTGTACACGACAGCTGGCGACCAACAAATTACATAATTTGCGTTGCTTAACTACATAGAGCATCTACAACCTGTTTCAACTGACCCGGTTCTACGCCACTCTTTGTTGGTGGCTTCACACACACACATGGCACCTAAGTGTGATATAAAATGTACGCCATTTTCATTACGAATAAGTGAAAGAGCCTCTCGCACCATTCAAGCAATGAAAAGCGACTTGAATATGTCTAACAACATTCGTTTTGTGTCGAATGTATCTCATTTCTGTAAAGTGCTCGCTCCATCGAGTGGCCTGAATTGTTGATAATAATACCGCAGATGCGCTCCAGAAGGAATTGGTGGAATAAATACGATTCAGATAGAATCAGCGCAACAGGTCACTTGTAACCCATGCTTTCCGTGCTTGATTTTATGCTCGCTTACTGCTATTATAGAAAATGCAATATATTGCTCTGGCGTAAGCTTGAAGTAAATGTTTCATAAGATTTAAACAGATTATATTTTAAACACACTTCCGCACAATTTATGCTTGCCGTTAGTGACTGAAGGAAACCGACGATGCACTGATTCATATGTCTCGTTGTAAGATTTATTCCATTCGGATGATCGGGTGCTAGAAAAACTAAGAATCAGGACAAATGATCATTAACATCCGAACACAGGACTCCAGACCAACTACCAGCCTTTGGTTTATATGTAGAGCATGAATAAGTAAGCATATCAGCATACCCGTTAACTCGAGGTACTTAATCAGTCAAGTTATCACAGCTTACAGCTGTTCGCAAGCGGAACAGCTGTTCACAAGCATTACTTCAAGTAACGTGATTCTCGGAAAACAAGTTGACATTGAAATTGCTGACTACGATTTTTTTTATGATTGGCTTAATGTAACAGCGTTTCAACGCAATCAAGGAAGATTAAAATTGCCGCATGAGGTGCATGTGAATGGTAATCAACAACTGCAAGAAAAATGCGACACAGAATAGCAACCTTTTCGAAACTATCACAAATGCAGGTAATATATTGCTACGTTACCTTCGCCAACGAATGAAAGAGAACGAAGTTGTCTTTCGACTGTGAGCGGTTCCCCCCAGCTAAGCCTTCCGCTATCATCGTTCATCTTCTCATTTGTTAATAAACACCTTTCATTGTAACAATATTGCAAAACGCCGAAATCATCTCTCGAACACTATACGTGATCCCGCCCTCACTCCCAAACGGTAAGCGGAAACGTACCTATAATGCGGGTAATTGTGTTCTAAATACTAAAGAAGATGAGGAGTAGGGGAACAAGGAATGCTGCTTTAAGTCAACGTTTAGACAAGGGGATTTGTTTTCATCAGGGTGACAACTGACAAGTCTTCTGGTTTAAACATTGGCGTAAAGTGGCATTGCTTGTTCGACTAACCCTTTTCATTTTAAGTTTCCTTCTTTCTATTAGGCTTTGTCTTGTTTGGCTTTCTAAATACTAAGTTTCACAAAAAGACTATACGGTCAATGCAACAATCTTGCTGAGATAGGCATGCCTCCATTACTACGCATTTGTTTCGGAGGCTTCTTGTATTGCATGTAAAAAATTTGAAATGGATTTTTTAGGAAACAGTCCTCAACCTGTACTAAAATTGAGACGTGTGATAGCTTACAAAAGAGACAGCAGTTCCCTATATAGCGAACACTACGCAGTTTTTCTCAGGTCATCCTCAGTTGGTATTCTGGTTGTGTGCAACTCAGGGCGGTTTCGCACGCAGATTCGTTCTTTTGACGCCCCGACAAACTGATAATCTATTTTCTTTTCTTTTCGCTTAATCAACCAGCGCAGGCGCTTGTTAGTTGCAATCAAATTAGCACAAAAACTTACACTATTAAGCTTCCTTCTTGCTTCTCATTTTTCGAATCATTTCGCCCTCACTGTTATTGACGAAAGTCTGGGAATAATGATTGCCAGTCTGTCTTCTTTGAATGGGAGTCGGTGTAACACATCCATATCATCTTCAGAAAGCTTAGAAATGAGAAGGCAGCGAGCTTTTTCATGAACATCTTTAAAAAAAATGTTTGCGAGGACTCACGCCATGAAGCTCAATGTTTAGTCGTCGGCTGTACAGCTCCAGCTCGCTAATTTGCCGTTTTAAGTCAACGTTTCAACCAGTTAATTCGTGCGACTTCTCGCGTTGTTTACTCGGCGGCGAAAATTTGCAAATATATTTTGTTTGCCGATTGAGAGCATCATTTAGCTCTTCAGAGGTGTCAGACAAATTTTGAACAGATGTTCCAGTGTTCTGTATTGTATCCTGTAAGCTCATGAGTCTGTCCAAGTTTGTCTTTTGTACAGAAATTTTCGGTAGTTCTTTATTGAATTCTGCTAGCTATGTGGAGTTGCAGCTATGGAGTTGTGGCTTACCGGTACACGCAGCAAATTTCTATTCGTACCCGGTTGCTGCCTTCATCAATCACTTATACTGCTGTATTTGTAAACATGGAAAAGCAGGCTTCATTCAGCACTTGTCACAACCAGACGTGTTTCTTTAAACACTTAATAAAAAGATGAACATCTATCGACAGTCGACATAGCGAAGAACGTTTCAACCAGCGAAACCGATACAACAAAGATAATCGCTTGACGGAACGCGGCAGCAACGAGACAACAGAGGTAAATTAGGCGTTCATGTCTAGCAATAAATATGAAACCACAAACTTGCAATGAGTAGAGGCTGGGTTTACACCACGGTGCGTTGATCCGTGTAACCGCTATACCAGTGCCGCCCACGATATAACGATAGACGATAGCTGGTCTCTGTTTGATGCTTTTATACGTCGACAACGATGATGATCTGTACATGTGGCATGCTCGCAGTAACATAAGTTGCAACTACAGGAACAAAATCTCGGAAGGTGTTCCTACGGCGGTACGGTTACGCAATGAGTAAGGAATGCGTTTACGCCACGATGTGTTCATCCGTGTCACCACTACTGCTATTGCCAATGAATCAGGTGTTATCATGACGCAAGACTCTCATAGTACGTTAGCTCGAGCTTTAAAGCATACTGCGCTTCAAGATGTTGGCCAAGCTGAAAACCAAGTGTGGTAGACAGCACTAGGATGGTGCTTGACATTTGGAACTGCCACCGTAGCACGTGATCCCGGATTGCACGGGAAGAGTGACGAGGAACAATGCATTCCAGAGGCCCTGTCTTCCTCCTATGATACAGTCAAGCTTAAAAAAAAAGATCCTGGGTCTTCGTCGAGTTCTTCATCCGCCATATATGTAATCACATATCACGGGAGTTTACCGCTATTTTTCAAGACTGGTTTTCGAGTGAAGAGAGGGGAGGACAAAACGAAGAAAAGAGTACCGGCACAAGTTGACAGGCACGAAGCAACAGCGGCAGGAAAGTGTCGACGACGACTTCAAGGTATACATGGCCCCGAAGGAAACGGCAAAATATAGGGTGAAGTGCAAAAAGACACCTTATCAAATGCAGTGAAACTACTTGAAAGTGGCAGAATGTGTGATAGTACAGAAGAAGGCGAGTTTTCGAGAAAACGTTGCAGGCCCTTTATGTTCGAACTTAGAGCAGGAAGAAAATCTGGGAGGGACGAATAACAAAGACGACACGATCTCTTTTGTTGACAGGAAGGGGAAGAAACGTTGGTATATGCACGACCTTTCAATATGTAGACGGTTAGGTGCACCTGTGTTAAGCACCGGTGTTAAGCTAACTCAAAATCTATATGCAGGTGAACTAGCAGTCTCTCAACCACACTGTGTAGCCACACTGCATATATTTTCCGGGGAGCCTGGCAGGCATCTCACAGGCGCTGTTAAGTATGAGCCCGCTAAATGTCGTACAAAAACAGCAGAATCAATTTACCTGTGTCGATGAGGGCGAAATGCGAAAATGACCGTGTGCTTAGATTTGGGTGTACGTTAAAGAACGCCAGGTGATCGAAATCATTCCCGAGTCCCCCACTACGGCGTACCTCATAATCAGATCGTGGTTTTGGCACTGTAAAACCCTACAATTAAAATTATTGTTTACATGTGTCGCCTGCAGCGCCAACCTGCTGTAAGAGTGTTGTTAATTTCATCTGCATGTAACTGCGCAATGAAACAATCTCAAACATTCGCGCACAATCTTCAACAGTTGTTGATGTAATAAAAATTACATACGGTAGAGCGCTTTCGTGAAATTGAAACGTCTACATTCTTGCAACGAAGGGAGCATGGCTTTTCTGATACAGTTTCTTGCAATACGCCATCATCGTGATCTTGGTGCATGCTCCGAACATTGCCATAGGGGCTCCAGGCCATGCCAGTATGTGAGATATATGAAAGCTCTAGCGCCCGTCGGCATTGTGTATTTAGGGGCTTAAGAAGGGAGAAAAAAGAAGAAGATTGCTTTTAAATAATTGAACCTTATGCAATGTGTTTACGCAATTTGCAGCAAAATGAAAAAGTGTTCAACCGCTGTTCGCGAATCCGACTTGGATCGAACGCTTTTATATACCAGATAAAGACAGAAACTTCGCCACGGTTATTATATTTGACGATCGCTCTTTATGGCAAATAGTTTCTTGCTATCATCTCTGTATCGCTTGTGCTAATAATATACAATTGAAGTCATACGGTAAGTGAAGAAACGTCTGAAAATTCTAAGGGTGGTGCACACACATAGAACTTATCGCAACTTGTAGCAATACAAAGCGACTCGTTGTTGCTCATCGATCCACTCCATGAGACTTCGAGCAAACAACTGAAGAAAAAAACGTCTGACGTTCTTCTCTTATTTGCTGAAGCCCACGGAAATTCGTCCTTCAGATGTAGTAGTATTCCCCCCCCCCCCCCCCCCTGTCTAAGTTTACTTCCAGTCGCTATTAATAGAAGAGTAGACTGATGTGGTAGGTCGTCGCTGTCTTGAGTTCTGCTACGAAATCTTTTATGAAATGATTCCAGCTGATGTGGACTTCAGTTGGGGCATCTATGAAGCCTTCGGTAAACCAGCACCTACCATATTTCAACAGACGATGAGTGGAGCTGTTGACAAGCTTGAAAAGGCAACGCATTGAAACAACACGGACAATATCTATTGGATGAACTTGCTTTAGTCAAAGAAGATTAACTCCATGGCGGTTTAAAAGTGCGGTCGGTACTTTTGGAAACAAAAAAAAGAAAACATTTCTTTGAGCAAGTCTTTGTTCACCGGCATTATTATAGAGTGGGACAATTACTCTGACAAGTCACAAAGATCATACGGGAGCTTATTTAAATTGATAAGTTAAAGTAGATGCCATGATAGTAATTTGTGTCGATGTAAAAAAGTCCAATGACGTGTCACAAGGCCCATGACACTGTAAAGAGAAATGAAAGTTGCAAATGGCTTGGCAGGAGTCGCTAAGAAAGGAAAAAGAAAGGCCAGATTGCGGCGGATTCTTCTTTAGCTACGTATAAGTGCAGTAATGCTGAGAGCAGAAAAACACTCAAGCCTATAGCTCAAACTACCAGCCATTTCTGGAGCTCACTGATTATTGGAGTTTAAAGCTGCAGCTGGCATGGGGCCCAATACAGGGAAATAAATTTCTTTCCAATGCTCCAGTATCATTACTATACAGGGTGTTTCACTTAACTTGGGCCAAACCTTAAAAATGTGCAAATGCTACCCAGTTGGAAAGAACCAAGGTAATGTTGTTTGCCGTCGCTTGGAGAAACTCAGTATATTTTTTTTTGCATTCAGCCTAATTACATAATTAGTCTTAATTAATAATTCAACTTTTCAAACATTTTATTTATATGAGTAGTGTCTATGAGAAAATTGTAGTGCAACATGAAAAACCCCCGATACAGCTTTCTGTTGCTCAATACGTGCTATATAAAAGTGTTTTTCCAAGCGTGAAAGAAGCCCGCGAATACATGCAAAGTGCCTCGAGCGGCCAGTCGCGCAGCAGTTTTTCGTGTTGTTCTACAATTTTCTCATTGACACTATAATCTAATTATATTATTTGTAAGGTTGATTAATTAATTAAGTCTGATTATGTAATTAGGCTGCCTAGCATTTGCATATTTTTAAGGTTTGGCCCAAGTTAAGTGGAACATCCTGTATGTAGTTAAAAGGGTAGTGATTTGGGTTAGGTCGTATGAAATGATTACTGGGAAGAGCGGTAGAGCGATGCAAAATAACAACTGTACGATGAGACAAACAAGGACGAGCGCTACTTCCAGCATCACCGTACTATAGGCACGGTTCCATATGGTTCGAACAGCTCCGAACGCGTTCACCAAACGATATTTGCTTTTGTCGTGCCAAATGCCCACATGCTGCAAGAGCTAAGGAGGTGCAAATACGCGCTTTAAGTACAAGTATACCACGTTCGTGGCTAAAAAAACAACAACGAAAAGGGCTACGCCGCTGACAACTGGAAAAGTGCGGACAGAATACCACTTTGTCTTTTTAGCTTTTTATATTCCCACTTTCCTAATTTTTCGGGCATGAAGCTGCATACAAAGCTTAAATTCAGGCTCGTCCACAATATAAGGTGATTTATTTATTTTTAAGTGTTTGTGTTGTTCCTGTCGCCTCTAAACAACAAAAACAATGTGCACTGAGCACAAATACGTTACGTTGGGATCATGATTTTTTTTTTTTATTATAGCATAGTCACATACGTGGAGTACACCAAAGAAAGGCAAAGAAGAAAAAAGAAGTAAAAGAAACATTTACTTGTTGGAATGCTTTGTCTGCACACGAAGCACGGCTACTTGAGAACTTCGGTAAATATCCGGCTGAGAATAATGTAGTACCTTAGAAAATGTTAAAATTCTAAACAAAGCAAGAGTTCACAGAAAGATGGAACCTCAGTATGATCAACCGTGGTCAAGAAAGTAAGGTAGCTCCGGCGACATGCCTTATTTGAACAATATTAGTCAAAGCATTCATAACGTCTCTACTAGAATATGCTATTGCTATCTTAGACCCGTATACCCATAAAACATTGGTATGCTCGAAAGTGTGCTAAGAGTTTTATAGATTCAGCTTCAATTTCTGCCAAGGTCACATTTCATTAGGTGCTCTTTCATAGAGACCGATAATCTCGGAACATTAAAATGAAGATGTTATTTAGATAGAATACAAAAATACTTAATTCATCGCAGCGAAATAAAAGTACAGGCAACAAGTTGTATATAATATATAACCGTACACTATTCGCCTCATGCCTTCTTCTCTCATTCCATGAGACTAAACGTATACTCATGTCAAAGGAATTTATTCTAATATTAGTTAGATTTTTTGGCCAACCCATTAATGAATAAAACACTCTGACTTAATCTGTAGCAGCAAACCTGACAGTATCATTGTTCGTGCACATACAACACTTTGACCCTTAAGCCTCCTTAGGCCACTAAGCCATCCTTTTCATTAAAGTTCCTTGTCTTTCTCTTGAATGCAATCAATTACGGTCCCCTATGTGTGAGCCATTGCAGATATTTTGGTTGATTGTAAATAGACAGGGGACTACTCCCATTCTTCCCCTTGATGACCATATGCCACCCTGAGTGATTTCATGCCTCTTTTATTTATTTATTTATTTATTTATTTATTTATTTATTTATTTATTTATTTATTTATTTATTTATTTATTTATTTATTTATTTATTTATTTATTTATTTATTTATTTATTTATGAAATTTTCGCCTACCCTCCCGGATTTGGCGTGGCTGCTGTCGGTTGGGTTGGCCGCGACCTCGGCGCATATATTCCTGGATATATGTATATACGATGGCCATATGTGGCAGCGAATGCTAGTACCAGCGAACAGGCTTATACTGAGTGCTTGTTTAGCTGCACCAAATTTTTAAACTTGCCTGTGGCAGTTGGCGCGTTTCTAAGCCTTGATCTAAATTACTCGATGAGGCGGCCATTACTTCTACGAGAAATCAAAATGCTTGATTGACTAATTATGTGGATGCCTCTCGGTTGAAAGCTTATTTCTCTGTTGTTGGATCTGCCTGAGTCTGGACTAGGCTCTCTTTTCTGCCGACGTTATCCCTAATAACATCTCTGATGTACCGAAGCCTGTCGTCTCCTTCGAAAATGAATGTTACTATCTTGATCTCTTATAGCCGTTTGCGAACTTGCAGTTGGAGCTCCGATGGCTCTTAGATGGTTCCAAAATCTTTTTGGTCCGCTTTCATTTTTATTTTTCGCAAATGTCATGCATGCTTTTACATGTATATTTCACTTTTTTATTTTGTGTACATTCCATTTTTTACCGCAATGCAAGGCACCCGGTGCGCCCCTACGTGGCGCGACCGGTATAAAACTGCAAGAGCTTCAAGCTAGGTCACATTAGCGTGGTCGTCAAAGGCCAGACGACGTGCCCTCACTTTGCAAGCAACCACGACCAAACAGCATGGACTCTAAACAAAGTGCTCTAACTGCACCGGACACCACTAAGCGACTTCAAGGTGATGCACGAAGGTGATAAAATTCGGGCAGAAATCATCTGAGCATGACTGTCGACGTTAATCCGATGAGCATTGAAGAAAAGTTGCAGCACACTGCATTTAAACCGCTTAAACGTACCCTGTATTAGGCGTGTACACCAGCCTGGCTCCTCTCTCGTGCTTCCTTATGCACACGCTGCGCTATCTAGTGGCGCCGCTTGTGACGCGTGTCCGAATATATATTCAGACAAGGTTTTCTGTACATATACGACACTGATTCGATTCTGCCCAACACCGGAAAGGATATATATTTTTTTGTAAATAAAAAGCGGCGCATACCCAGTGGACCAAGTTGACGTAAAAGAGCCTAGATACCGACAAACACACCGCAGACTGGATATATTTCCCAAACAACGCTAATCGCATTAAAAATAGCTAACCATATTGAAGAAACTAAACAGCGACCATTTTACCGACACCAATCCCGCTGCTTCTATTGATGCACAGTTTGAGAGAGAGATGAATACGCCTTCGAATGGGAAACCTTCGCCTGTATTGGTGCCTACTGCGCGACAGGGTACCACAAAAGGTTAACATATTCTTCGAAAATCTGATCCTCGTGTAAACAGCACGAGCCGCAACTCAGAAACGTGGCCTACCTTATATTCTAGGAACTGCAGCTTCGGACTTCAGTGCGAACAATAACATCATAGCGAGAGCTCAGTGTGGGATTATATATATCATATTAACGCGATGCTGAAGGCAAATGAAGAGTGAGTTGCCGCAGCTTCTAGCTAGTTTGAACATGTCATTGGGTAAAAGAGCAATGAAATTATTGCAGGCAGTGGAGACAATGCTGGATGCAGCACTTGCGTGACATCATGGATTGATTTCATCATAACATTCCCCCTTACTATCACCTACATCTTCTGTCCTTATCTGTCCCATTTTCCCCTTCCATATGTGCGGAGTCGCAAGTCAGAAGTATGTCCTTCAGGATGAGCTCTCCACATTTCTAACATTAAAAATACATTTCTCCTTTTCTCCTTGCCCTTGCATGAGTCAGCAGAGGCAAGGGCTATCCCTGCCCGGATTCTCCAATCGGGAATCTTCCTCCACCCTTGTGAGGTAGCTGAGGAAAAAGTGGACACATGGTTAACTAAGAGCACGTGTATCACGTCCGAGGGAATTTTTCGGGGAGAGTAAAATTAGAAGTCCGGCACAACAGGTATCGGCGCATGCGTGTGCTTCGTGTTGTTGCGTGCTTTGTTATCTGTCATGACATTGAAAGGGTCAGAGCTGTGCCCTTGTGTCCACCGCAGATGAGCATTTAAAGGTGAGTATTCTGACAGAGTAATGGAGCTTCACTGAATAGTTTTACGTCACAACTTTATATCATATATTATATTCTCATATCAAACAGGTTTAAGCTGAATAAAATATCATACAGAAACATGTTTCTGTGCACCACAAAGTATTCACCACATCATTTATGTAAGCACGTCTCTTTCTTCATTTTCACCAACATTATATTTATCTGTTCAATATTATTTACAGTAGTTCATTTTTGAATATTCTTACTTATTTATTACGGTATTCTTCAACTACCCTGATGGCAGGGATAATGCGTGCGGCTTCGTCACATAACTGGAATCTTTGGAATGCATGTGTTAGCCATCACGTCAGGTGGAGCAAGTGTAACGTAAGCTCGTTGAACTGCCTCGTGTGCACAGCATAGGGGCGAAGATGCAATACAAACTTATATTTTGTGGTGTAGAAACTAAATGTAAAAAAGGGAGGGGGGAGGGAGGGGTAGGCACCACAGGTCGGCGAACTGACAAGTTCACTCCCTCTGACTCCCCTATAGCTCCGAATCATATTCTAGTCTAAGTCAGGGAAATCTATGAGCCTGACAGCTTGAATCAGGTGAATCTGAGTAAGTCTGATACCACAAATATTTGAGTGAAAGTGAATCATGCAAGGTGATAAAGTATCCCCCGTGGATGGCGTAGTGGCTGTGTGACGTAGGATGGGACATTGATACTGTATAACACTAGAAAGCCTTCGCAGACTGCGTGACAGCTAGTGCCCACAGAAACAGTTCTGTTTTATGTGTGTGTGTGTGGTGTTCCTTTTTTGCTTTTTTTATTCTTTTTCTCTCTGTCACCTATCGCATCCCTTTACCCCTTCCCCGGTACAGGGTAGACAACCGGAGATAATCTCTGGTTAACCTCCCTGTCTTTCCTTTGCCTTTCTCTCTCTCTCTCTCTTGGCGTAGCACTGCTAAGCCCGAGGGCGCGGGATTGAATCCCGGCCAGGGTAGCGGCATTTCGATGGGAGTGCAATGCAAAAACACCCGTGTACCGTGAATTGAGTGCACGTTAAAGCACCCCAGTGGTTAGACTTTATCCGGAGCCCCCCCCCCCCTACGGCGTGCCTCATTATCATATCGTCGTTATGGCACGCCAAAATCGCAGAATTTATTTTAATTTTAGGTTGACAAAAGTCTAGACGTCGGCCTTTCTGAAACTATGCTTACTATGACACGCACAACGCCCCTTCATTCGCTAAGCAGATCAGTTACCCTAATATGACTAGACCCACGCTTGAATACGCATGCGTTGTTTCGGACGCGCATACCAACGACGGCATTATCAAAAATGAACGAATAAAGAGAAAGGCCGCCAGAATAATTTGCTCCAAGTACTCCCAGCATTATTCCCCCACCCGAGTAATGAACGAAAGCGCTATCGAGCCACTCATGCATAAAATCTCAGTGGATTCAATTACTATCCCTCCCAACTAACAAGCTTGCTGTCGACCCTAACTAGTACCTGTATTCACTAGCCAAGAGACAAACAAGACTCGCTAAGCCGCATTCCTTAACATCATACTTCGCAAGACAAGATGAGTTTAAGAACTGTTTCTTTCTGAGGACGATAAGAGAGTTGAACGCACTATAAAAAATTTACATTCTGCAACCTGTTTGCAATATTGTTTATGCATTCTTAGTTCTGCCTAGGCTGCTGCAATATTGTCTGTTTTCTTCATTTTTTTCTACCGGCTCTGCTTGGGCCCGCTGAGGGAGGCCCGCTTTGTGTAAGATATAAATAAAATAAATAAACCTGAAAGTCTAGTCAGTTCGAGTGCTAGTGAGTTTAGCTAGAGTAATCTTCGTGTGCTTGGGTTCGAGTGAGCCCTAAGCAAACAGTATGCGTATTTTCTAAGCACGTCTGAGCGAGTTATACTATGCCGACGTATGGTTCGCAATACCTTGTACATCGCGATATGGTAGTTGCAAAATACTTAAAAGCCGAAAAAAGAATAGAATGCCCGAGCAAACTTAGAAACACTTCTGACGGTAAGGATACAGTTTTAGTGAGCACAATATTAGCGCTTTTTTACAATATTACCGAGTATACCTACGTCGCAGAGTAACTCTCGAGTGAGCCACGGTCTGAGTACGTTGCCTCCGGGGACAGCAACGTCGCAATACTCCCCGACCTACTGTCTTGAACATTTTGCCTGTAATCACAGCCCTGAGCTCACATCAACTCACAGGTATGTGGGATATTATGCACCATAGGCGGGAGACTCAACGTGCGATCCTTTCTTTCATTGCTATAGCAATTATGTCGACACTCAAAGCGTATTTCTGCTGTTGGCGTCGTCGTCGCCGTCGCCATGATGTTGCATATGAAGTCAAACGGCGATGAAATCGTCACCGCGCGCCGTAGGCTGTATGTGCGAGTGAAAGCGCGCCAGGGACGCGCTCTCCCTGAGGGGCTGCAGAATTAAGCGTCTCTTTTCTCCTTTAAAATCACCATATATATATATATATATATATATATATATATATATATATATATATAGCCAACGCCACTTCTTCCGTCGCGCAAAGACCGTGGGTGGACGGGAGGGAGGCGACGTTTAGCTGCGGCACCAAATGCGTATTCATTTAAAAACGTTGCTAGGTGAGAAGGTGGTAAAGACTTCCGACGCTGCTCGATGAGTGTCCCGTTCTGATCTTGTCGAAAACCTCCCAGCGCCCCCCCCCCCCCCCCCCCCTTCACTCCAGAGGCACGGGCAACAGTCACCAACGCCGCGCGCGTTCGGAGCGAAAGCGGGCAAAATGCCGACGGCGTCGACAACAGTTGTGCGCGTTGCTGGTGCTGCTGCATGTTCAAATTTGTACAGCTGATACAACTACTATCCTTACTCTGTATAGTTCTTCTACTAATTAACTATCGCAATTGATGCTTCGCTTTCCGCTGAAACGGCGACATTGTTAATTATGTTGTACAGAGAAAGCCATTTTCGGCCCCTTGCTCATGTAAAAACATGTCTGTTTAAGTGACTACAAATTTCATTGCCCGCCATTCAGTCTCCGCACTGAGTGTCTCATCCGCATAACCGCCTCTGAATATGTGTGCATAATGGATGCAATGCGTGCAAAGCCGTAGTACCCATTCTAGCCACTGTAGCCGTAGAGAACGTGAAACCATAATGGCGAACGCAAGTCACCTGACAATTATGCGCGACCTTGGTAATCTGCGGCGTAGGCTGCGGTGCCTTACGGAAGGCTCGTGCTCTTATACTGATGCATGGGAGGGTTGTTTACCCGTTAATCTGGGACTTAGGCGCACATTTTCGTGTCTTGTGCCAGGTGGAGAACGGCTAATGAGCAATTCGGTATGCCGCTTGCAGTCCCTAGCCCCGCGCTGCGTGAGCCTACTGGGCTTCTTTAGTAGCACAATATCAAGTATTCTGCCGCAGTTGGCTGCACTTGGCTCACAGAATATAGAGCGAGTTGAGTGTTTTTGTAGTAGCCTGAGCGGCTGGGAGACAAAGGAGCAAAAGTTAAAAACAATTTTGAGGACGCTTAAGCTTCGCCTTCAAGAGTGGAACGCGATAGCATTCAAAGATCCTTGACTGTTTCTCACACTTCCCGGCAACTGCAGCTTATGTAACCGTAATGTTTACCGGGAAACGCTGGCGGTGAATGCACGTATATATATGCACGAAGGTGCGCTTTCTGGTAGAAACGCGGCCTCTTTCGTGGGCTGGCCTTATTTTATTGTTTGCACCTTTAATATTTCAGCCTGGGAAGATTTAGCATAAAAGGCATGCGCTGTCGGTGTTTTGCTTCATGACTAATTATTTGTGCGCTGTCACTCTCAAAATTCCGAGAAATAACTTTGTAAAGAATGCAAGACAACGGGTGAGCAACTTTAGTGTTAAAATATATTTGGAGGGCATGCGTGGTTGGGGATGATTTTCTCGGTCGCGGGCGGCAATGCCGACGCCGATGCCGGATTTTTTGCGAAACGGGGCCCTAAACGCTGTCGCGTTAAAATGATTCGGGGTTTTCCCAAGTTACCACGCGAGCTTTTCGGTATCCGCTGGCGCCTTTGAACTTTTTCTAAGTTTTGAAGCGAAGCTTTGTTTGGCTCTCCTCCGGAGTTGTTGTCGTTCCCTCGCCGGATATATTTGTCGTTATATATAGACAACTGGGGCCACTGGTTATCTGCTGGCCGCTGTCTTTCTGAGCAGACAACTTGTGCCACTGGGTTTCCTCACAGGAAACCCAGTATATATATATATATATATATATATATATATATATCCCGTATTCACAGGCCCACCGATACCGTCGCATTTGCTCTGACGAGAAAGACTTCCAATGTCATGCAAATGAACTCAGAACGGCCCTGGTGGCGAAGCACTACCCGGAACGTATTGTTGATGATGCTATAAGCCGATCACAAGCCTTAGACAGAAATGAAATTTTGACGGGCTCAAAGCCCCGCCATCCGAAAAACCAAACCAACCTTATCCTCACCTACTCATCTACATTACCGCACGTGAACAACATCCTACCCAACACTTTAAAATTATTCAGCAGAGCACACGTTTGTCTTCAATTTTCACGGAGCCACCCCGAGTTGTCTATCGCCGGGGAAGGAATCTAAGAGATATCCTCTTCAGAGCTAGAACAACCATGGTTCAAAACAGAGAATCAGGCTGCAGACCTTGTGGTGAACCACTCTGCAAGGTCTGTAAGCACATGACTTCAACCTGTCTTGCTAAGGCTACTTCCTCTGATTTCAAATTCAAAATTAAGGAACCTTTAAATTGTGACAGCACCAATGTGATCTACATGCTCCATTGTGAAGTCTGCAACCAACAGTATATAGGCCAGACTGGAACCACGTTCAGTCTGCGTCTAAATAACCACAGAGCTCACACCCGCGCACTACCACATCTCCCATTTTCAAAACATATCAGTCTGCCTGAGCATTCATTTGATAAAGTACGTGTCACTCTTCTCCAGTCAGAATTCCGCTCTTCTCGTGAACGGGAACAAAGAGAGTCATATTTTATTTACAAATTTAGAACAATCACGCACGGCATAAATGAACACATGGGAAACCTCTCGTTTCTTTGTCCATAAATTAAATTAGCTAAATCAGAACTGAATCCCCGCATAGGCAAGCCGAACACGTGTGTGATGTCGAAAGAATTCCCACTACCCCAGATGGGGAGCGGACCGAACCACCCACATTATTGTGCCTTGCTTTTTAATTTTATGCTTATTTCGCCACGCTGTTAATATTATATTTGCAGGTTATTTCTTCTTCTTTCGCGTTTCTCGTGTTTTGCCCTTTTCTTTGTCTGGCACGATCAGGTCTTGGTGTCTTTCCTTTCTCTCTCTCTCTCTTTTTTTTTTTTTGCACGTTCAACTTAACATGACAGGCGTGCCCGTCAGTCATGTATGTCAAACAGCTGTTGACGGCAATGCGCCGTGCATCGTCGTCAATCATGTAAAAGCGCGTGTAATGGGGACCGTGGCAAAGGCGTGGCCGCTGAAAATGATGATTCACGTGTAAAAGCACGCATAATGGGGACCGTATCAAGCACTTGTCCACTGCCCATAATGACAAGCACGCGTCCAGAAGAACCCCGTTACCAACAACTAATCTCCCTGCCACCTTTCTCACATTTTTTTGGCGTCTTCTTTCTCTACCTGAAGATATAAAAGGACTGTGGCAAGAATTTGCTGTATCCCTTGAAAAAGGTCGGTCCACCAACCGAAACTGTTGGGTAAGTAAACCTAAGATAACCGCGAAATTGTGCTTCTGATTTATATATATATATATATACTGACCAGTTGGACCACTGGGTATGCATGTGCCCGAACAGACAACCACGGCACGGGGTATATATGTGCCACTGGTTACTTGCCAATTCATGGCCAATCGTCGAGAATGGATGTACCACTGAAACACAAGGATTTTCAACACTTCCATGTATTAAATCGAAACTTTCTTTGCCCCTTGCCTGTTGTCTGGCGTTCGTCGTAGTTTCCTCACCTAGTAGGCCACGTGATCACAGAGAACAGCTGCGCCTACGCGTGCATTCTCAGTCAGGATTTAGTAGTGGTTGCGTGCCATGAGACCGAAGAGCTTTTTAACTTCTGAGGAAGTGGACGCCAAGAAGAGTTTAACAGGCACGTAAACGTTATGCCTAAAGTTATACTAAACTATCCTAACTAACTATACTATACTAAATAAAAGTTATACTTGTGCGCAAACAAAATATGCAGATCCAATGCACATCGTGGAAGCTATGTGAACTTGACATAGACGACTCGTGCGCTTGTTTCGTATGCGCTTGCACCAACGTAAGGGCGAACACTGATAAACTTAAGAAATAACATAATACAAAGCTTCGCTTTCGATAGATTATAACTTGTTTGTTGGGTCTGCTCAATTTTTTATCCCTTTTTTTGATAGGGAATGCAGTGTTTCTCTTTTCATCTACTGTGCGCTGGTCATACTGTGCAAAGTCCGAGCTATGTGCAGCTGAGGACATTTGGATATCAGACAAAGTTTCTGCTTATGGATGCGGTGGTGGTGGTGGCGGTACGGGTGATGATGACAATGCTTAAAGATAACGCATACCGAAAGTGAAGATTGGGGCGTTGGGGCGAAAATCGTGTTCTTAGGAAGTGAACACATTATAATGACTACAGGAATGAAGCGATAAGCTAGAAAAATGCATAACTGGGAACCAAAAAATGGAGTGTAATTGAGTAGTAAGAAATGAGGAATGGACAATTATATTAAAAAAAATTTGAAATAAAGTTCATTTCACTATTCTGACAGAAAATATTAAAAAAATGAAGATAAAATAAAGATAGAAAATAAAGTAGAAATAAGCGTGACAAGGCATGCTTAAAGAAAATCACATGCCTCGTCAAAGAAATCCCTGTGGCTAAAATATCGTGCTGAAGTTCTCAGAACGAGTAAAACCAAAGCACTTAAATTCATTACGAGGCGGAGCCTCTAAAAAGCATTTTAAATAAACCAGTGACCGAATAAAAGCTAGTGCACATGCGATTAAATTTTCTTTCAGTAATCGAACAGCGAAGAGATCACCGGACCAAACATGTGCAAATGTTGATTTAATAGGAGATACAGCAATGTAACCTTATAACCAAAGCTTCCAATTCATTGGTACCACAGATTTTTCTAGGAAAATAGGAGAGTGAGTGAGTGAAATAACTTTATTTCGGTCCAGAGAAGACGCAGGGGAGACCCCGCGCCACCCGGCTAGTCCCACGTAAAGACCGCCAATGGCGGAGCTTGACGGTCCGATCGCGGGCCCTCTGGACGGCCAGAGTTTGGTCGTTGAGTTCGGGGCTGCCCAAGGTGTTGATAGTCTGTCGAGGTGTCGATGATGTTATTGATGATTCGATGAACTGCCAGTGCACTGAAGATTTCCTGTATCATCATCATCATCATGTTTTTATTTTCACCACTGGATACACAAGGTGAAAAGAGAGAGTTGGAAAGAAAGTCCGAAATTTCTTCGGCTTGCAGAGTCTATGCAGATTCCCAGACACAGACGTAGCACTTCACGTTCTCAAACAATCAGAGGCTTAATTTTATAAGCTTATGAGCCGGGCTACCAGAAAGTACATCAAATCTGATTTTTAATGTGGGAAGCACATACATTTTAAATATAATTACCAGAGTTGTCGTCTCACTTCATGTTCTACTGACTTTGCACCTTCTCACTATAGGCGCTTTCGTTTACGACAGTTTGTCTCTGTGGCTAATTATCCGTTAGCGTATATAATGCCCTTCTGCCTCACGTCGCGCAGGTAGCGCAGGTCATACGCAAAGCACAGTCAGAAGCAATTCTGTGATGGCTGAGTGATGAGAGAGCTTGGTACGTGAAGACTGCCACATAAGCACGCTGGTATCCTTCTGCGGCACAAATTACCACATTTCGAAGAAAATGTATTTTCTGTAGCGTCACCTCGAAATTTGCCAGGTGAGTTCTGAAGACACCCTATGTTAGTCGCAGAATTCTTGTTTCTCTGAACAGGAGCACCAAGTTTTAAAAATTTATAAATAAGAACATCTCCTTCTTTCTCTGCGTTCTCAAAGCGTAAATACATTAGAACAGAGTACGGTTGTTATATTTATATGATCTAACAAGTTAGCCTAACCGAGCTGTAGCTTTCGGTACAAATTGTGCGAGGTATATAACAGTTCCTTTTTTACTGGCTACGTGTTTGTTTTTAATTATGAACACTTTATGCTTCAATATATTGCGATAAATGGAAGTGCGCATGCCGTGGGGGTGCCGGGTGAGCACCAGATGGTTTAGCCTGGCTTTCGAGGCAGGCAATTGGTACGTCTGAGCGTCTCTTGCAATGCTACTAGGGCAGGGGTCGCCAAACTTACAGGCCTTGGGCAAACCCGCCTGCCTAACCTGCGTGCCATGAAAGCTCCCCCACCCCAGTATTTCTTTTTCTCACCTATGTGCATATCCAGGGTCTCGTGATGATGTTGCGATGAATGAAATGAACGGCTGAAAAATCTGAAAATAATTCAATAATTTAAGCAGGGATCTGCTTATATGATCCTAGCACTGCGCGGATCTATGCCACTTCCGCTTGAAATTGTTTGTATCGTCGTACTTTCAATTGAAATTCCAGAAGTGATGCTATTGTAACAAGAAATAAAAGTGAAAAAAAGCTACATACCCTCATGCAGTCCCATTGGCTACGATGTTGTGCACAAGCATGTTTAAGCAGTTTCACTAGAAGTCATACGAAGTAAGGTGAGCGGCTTTGGTAGCAATATGAATTGTAGTAAACATGAGCTGATTAAGTAAGCAGGTGTGCTGCGGCCTAAGTAGACCGACATGAAGAGAGACTCGATGACCACGAGAAGGCGCGTGTGAAACGGTGGTGTTGATGAGAAGCGCTTCCCGTGGGCAGCGCGTGCGAAGGGACACACCTGTAGCGCTGCACTGCCGATCCAGGCAGCATTGCGTGTTTAGCGTGCGTTGGAAAATGTGGCCCGACTATTACGAACTGAATGAACAAGCGTGGTGTGAGCGCGCACAAACACGAAGAGATCACACTGAATGACAGCAAACAACGACTGTCAAAACGCTGGCAGCAAGCATACGCCGCAGCGGGCGAAGGTACGTGCGGTCTATCGCTTCAACGGAAACTGAGCGGCGAATGCACTTAAAGGTCAGAGCCGTGTGGAGATAAGAGACGGTGCGAGCGAGCGACGAGCGCGGTTGTTGGCAGAGAAGTTCCTGAGTCGTCAGTTACAGGAACAAGATGCCCAGACTTAGTGCCACGTGAGCGATACAAAAACGAACGAAGCAATGCCACCGTTGCGTGAGCTTGGGGTCCCCACGGTTTGTGGTTCATCATGTTATCTTTAATTTCGAAAGCCATTTTCTTGACTGGAGAACTCTGGATAGTACAATAAGACACGCGAAAGCGTTAAGCCCCCCCCCCACCCGTGTCGCAGAAAATCCTGTGTTGGTGTCGGCGTTGTCCGTTGGAGAAAAACTATATTTAGGTATATGTATATGCCACTCCTTGCTATATGATATGCGGTATGTGGGGTTTTTATTGCCACACACCATTTTCTCACTAATGTTGCTCCTACCTTGTCTTACATTCTTGACAAAGTTATTCCTCAGAATTATGAGAATGACAGCCCACAAACAAATGTCATGGAACAATACAGCCAACAGCGCATACCTTTTATGTTAAATCTTCTCAGACTGAAACATCAAAATTGCGAAACACTAACAGAAAGCGGAATATCATGACATTTCTTAGGCGTGGCTGTGCACTACCTCCAGGATCGGCCCACGCAAGAGGCCGCGTTTCTACCAGACAGCTCGCCTTCGTGCATGGCGTTCGCCGCCAGCTTTTCCCGGTAAACCTTACGGTTACATAAGCTGCAGTTGCCGCGAAGCATGAGAAGCAATCAGAGGTCTTTGAATGCTGTCTCGTTCCACTCCTAAAGGCGAAGTTTTAGCATCCTCCAAGTTTTTTTCCCGCACTGCCCCACGCTCCGTATTACAGCGCGTGCTAGCCATACGGCTACCGCTCTATTTACCACGTGCCACAAAAAAGACTCCTGAAGGAAAGGATGTGTGGGACGCACAGAAGGTTGCTTATATATTTTATTTTGAGCACGCGTGTCGCAAATTATTGTTTTAGAATGGTAATCAATACCTACACCGATCGCAATGCCAACCTTAAAAGCCCGCGCCCCTCGACTGCGTAGGATCATGGTGTGTGTGTCATGCAATTGGAGGTGTTCCGCGTTTTTATTCCGGTCATTGTAAGAACGGACACTGTGCAAAATAAAACCAGCCCGTATATATGCTCTGTGACGACATCATCGTACCTTTACCTTTACCTTGCATTTACGACATTGCGCGCCTTTACGACTTCAGCGTGTGACATCGCGTGTGAACGTATCATTACAACGCATTCACGGCCAGTCGTAATACACCCACAAAACGTCGACACGCCCCTGGATTCGAAAATAGCTTTGAGCTTGCAGGACACGCCAGGTCCATTTTCGTTACGCTCAACCCCCAACCGTGAATGAAGCAGATGTAAACGGTTCTTCACAGGCCATAACAAACCCCCATGGAACAGGCGCGGTGTAGTGCATGTGCAATGTTTTTGATCTGTACGTTCCAGAGAAGAGAATCCCTTTCATCGCGATAGCTTTGGCACGACCACAGAGAGCTTTGATTTCACCAGGTAAAATACGAACCTGTACTGCAAACAAAATAAAGTGAGTGAGTGACTTATTCTGATGACATCATAAATGTAGACCTCCAATCCCGCTTTATTACTTGAAATTGTGACGCATGCTCATGACGCTCGAGGGTGCTAAATTTGTGTAGCTCCGAACCTAAGTGTCTGTGAATGAAGCGCGCCATTGTCACCGGCACTGGCAAATTCGGAATTACAAATGTGCTTTATAGTTTGTTTTCTCATGTTCCTGCTCCATTTGGGCGTTATAGCATCGACGTATGCAAGGTTACATGCCTCGCTTGATACTATAAGTAGTAAGACATTGAGGCGTTTTCTTTTTTCAACTTTAGTGGCCTTGCAGATCTGAGTTTCAGAACACATAATGTAAAATATGAGCTGCTAGACGAGTGCACCAACGGCAGCTAGGAAGAAAACATTTATTTGAAAAGGGCCACAGCTTGGCCCGAGTAGGAAGTGACGATGTAAGTAAGCCAAATACGTCGCTCTATCGAGGCTTTTCGTAATTTATCTCATGAGATTGAGTGGTTTAGATGTGTAAACGTAGAAGTGTTTTATAGGCAAGTTCATCTGATATTTATTTGCTACTATAGGTATACGTCGTGGTAACCGATAGAGAGTCGTGCTCCCAGTTTATGTGTTCTGGCATTCGATCTCTGGCAATTATATCGATCTCTAGCCACCTTTTACGTTTTCTGGCCTTCGATATCATTGGCGATGGCGTAGAGCGAAGCAGAAACGGTAGTTATAAAGTACGAAACTAGAGGGAGCGTCAACGTCCTAGGCTCTCAGTTGTCCACCATCGAGTGAGACAACTATTCGCCGGTTTATTCCTGCAACAACGCTTTCCTCTTCCACTCCTCTAGTCGCAATGTAGTTGTAATTCAGTAGATAGTCGAGTTCAAATACAATGAAACCCAATAAACCGAATTGTTCTTTAAAACAATCGCGCGATACTTAATGACCGACACTTATTTTAACTCCCTCATAATGAACTGGTATGTCCTTGGATATATATAACTAGTGGCATCCGCTGCCAGCGCCGTAAAGCCAACTCCAGGCCACCCGACGACGCTTGAGGACGCACTTTCTGCGGTGGATGTGCAGCGAAGGTAATGTGACAGCAGTGAGGGGAGGTAACTCGAACAGGTCTACACAATTTTGTGTATCGAAGATGTCATTAATAATGACGCTGAAAAACAGTTCAAGGTAAAGGAAAAATTACTGCCTGGTAAGCGCAGTTTTGTTCTTAATTAATTTTTTCCTTTCTTGGTTTTCTTTTCTTCGCTGGAGACGACAAACCCATACATAAGAAACACATCACAAAATTTCGTTTAGTTTCCGTATAAGTGAATTTGGGTATACCAAATCACCTATATATCGAACTATTTTAGTGCATAAGCTTGCTCGTTACAACCGGGTTGAACTACATACAACATTTCTAGACGATAAATGCAGACCAAAGTTACTTTCCCGATTGCAAAACGTACATGCAATACGGTGCACGTTTATTTTTGGTTGATCACTCTACATACTGATTTCCAATGCGTTCTACATATGTACATTCTCTTGTCAGAAACAAGCAACAAGATTTGCCACCACTTCACTTGAGTCAGTTCTCGCAGATCTGGAACTGACCACTGAAGCAAGGGATATTGGCACAACGACAACATATTATTCATGACATAATGTTAGAGTATTTACAAATGTTGATCACAGCGAGCAACACAATGACAACATACGTTTAACGACATGCATCCGTTAAAGCAATTCTTATGTCCCATATGTCTATGAGTACATAAGCAATTCCTTTATCACTGAGCCATGACGCCAACATTCCTTTCATATGAACTTGTACGGAAAGCCGAACTTTTCGTACTATCAGCACAAACAAGTAGCCTGTCACCTAGGTTGTCGGTTTACTATTTCTCTTACTAAATGTAGAACCAAGTAGGGGCGTGCGAATATTCGGATAACGAATATAATACCGAATAACCAATAATAACCAATAACGAATCGAATAGTGTGTTATTCGATTCGGACTTCGAATCAAGTAATCATCATTCGTAAATGCGACTATTTTTCGAATACTTTTAGAATATTTTAAAACGTCAATTGCACCCATATAAACATAAAACTGGAGCAAAAGTACGGTAAATATTCACCCCCGTGGGGATAGTACTGACATAAAACGAGAACTTGAGCAATGGAGGAGGCAGTGTCTCTTAGTTAGCCATACTTTAGAGGCTGTAAAGTGATCCTTCGCACTCTCTGAAGAGCACTGTGCATGCGAAGAAACTACTTGTTTGCTTCTAATAAACATGTTTTGATAAACAACGCTTCATAACGTACTATGTAATCACAGAAACTTGCTAACTTTAAGAATACTGGGATGAGAACACAGTTCTATAATTATTGCGATAATGGCGGTTCGTTATTCGTTCGTTCAAAAAGTGTTAGATTATTGATTCGATTCTATTGGCTTCTGGTATTATTCGATTCGTATTCGATTCGGTCTCAAAAATCATTATTCGCACACCCCAAGAAATAAGCACTTCAAGAAGGAAAAGCAATGCATGAACGTGTACGTCAGTTCAATCTTCAAACAATACTTTTGTATGGGAGAGTGGAAAACAGGAACACAAAGCACAAGATATTCTGCTGAATTTTCCTGTGTCAAGGAATTCTTTGGTTATTGAATTACCACTTCTCACTTGAGGTAACTTCTCTGCGATATGGGAAAGCATAATATGCAAATAGAGGTTACGAACTGACCACCCTAACAAAGATGGTCAACGCCTCAAGGGCCAAGTCATTGTCCACTACTGCCGTATTTGCAAGCCAGCAATGTAATTTATAAACGACGGCAAATGCACCTGCACACTTCTGTTTAATTCATTTACTGCATTACTCCATGCGGCAACTTATACAACCATAAAAAAAGAACGACTCCCATATTGTGCTTATCCATGCAGAGTGGACTCTGCATCATTTTTTTAACTTATTTTATTTAAATCACACTGCAGGCCTTGTGGACCAAGAACGAGGGGCAAGGTACACTGACAAACATGTAATACAAAAGGCTAGAGCGCTAATAAAATTTGGTATAAGCAAAATATATAAAGTTTTATAAGTACCATTTGTGCGTTAAAGCGACGCTGGGTAAAAAAAAATATATTGAGCTGCATTGGAAAATTACCATTCACAAATTGCAAACAAGCCACTCTTGCCGTGAGAGCACACTTGGCAAGCCAGGAAAGAAGCAACTGCGAAAGAAGGGTGGCGTCAGTTTCCACGCCTGCTTGCGCCTAATTCTACATTCTGAACTACAAGATGGAATGCATTCTATTCTAAAAGAGCCAAACACCGAACTTCGCAAGCATCCAGGATTTCTGATGCTTTACTTTCAGTGGCTGTAACGTTGTTTTTCAACGGTGGCATGCACTCCGCCCTTCTATTCACCACTTTCTTAAGAACTACGTTTTGGATGAGTTTGTAAGTTCTGCTCGTTTGAAAAAGGTTACTTGCTAGCTAGTCAAGGTGTCCTGAAAAGCGTTCTTTTTTTTTCATGCAGGTTCTGGGTTGTAAATTAACAGACAACAGAAAAAATATGGCATCAAATGAATTTCTTTTCAAATAAACCACTCAGCACGAAAATACGCGCGGCGTGCTACTTGGGGTGGTACGTACAGCCTCCCGCATTTTTAATAATATCGCGCGAGCGTCGACCGCACGGGCATGTGTGAACAGTAAGCTCCAGCTCGAGCATTGTCTGCTCGCGGTTCCCTTCAGGTGCACACACACCCAGCCACAGTTATGTGCGCGGTCCTGTTTATATACATAAAAAAATGGTGTGAAGGCAAAACACGTGCACGACTGAGATGCATCCTCTGCTATGCGCTTTCCGTTTTTTTTTTCTTTCTTGTTACTGCACCCGCACATGCACCATGAAACTACGATGACAAAAAATAATAATAACGAGAACTTACCAGAATATACGAGGTGTTGTTTGTGAATGATGCGGCCTCAAGGACAACAAAGGCAGCCTGGATTGCTCTTCTGAAGTGAATAGCGACTCACAGATGACGCTGGGACTGGAGAGGGCTTTGTTCGCTTAGGCGCGCTGTGGCCGATCTCGCTTCTCATCGCCGTTATAAGGCTTTGAGGTGCTGTATGGTCGGCGCTGGCGCGATATCATTAAACGAGCGGGAGGCTGTACATTGATTTGGCGGACTCTTCGCACTTCAGAAACCGTACATCACCGACAAACTGAACGTCGCTCCCTGACGTGGATTTAATTAAAAATATATTACGTATCTTCAGGCGAATCTATGGCAGAGCCTTGAAGGCAACCGGAATTCGTAGTTTTTTATTAAAACAAGGCACCAACAACATCACAAAACACGTGGTCCAATTTAATAAGTTCTTTTACTAACAACTTACCAACTACAGACACTATACTACTACGGTACCAGAAACTTCAGTACCATAGTCCTCATAATACACTCGCAGGCGGTTCGTTAAAGTGAAATTATTTGTACTTTTTTTCAAAGGTAATAGTTACGCAAGTCTCAACGAAACTAGCCGGTACAGCATGAATGTTGATAAAATCTGTTAATTAGGCTCAGTGGAATGTTTTAGTGGAAACGCGAATATCATATGACATATAGGAAAACATTTTAAGGGTTAAAAGATTGGGAACTGAATTCTTTTTGAAGTTCTACAGCGAAGCGTGAATATGAAGACATGGGCACATCCAAAGCTGACATGCATCTGACATAGAAAGACAGTACTTTCAACCTAATGAACCTTATCTACACTGGTTGTAGGGTGTATCGCATGGAAGGCAAGTACTATCCTAGCCAAAACGTGACTGCACCTGCTCCTGCTGCCATACAGCTTCCTTACACCGAGAGATGAAACGTTACTTCTACTCGCGATTTTGATCGAAGCAAGCTATTATTGCTGGAACCAACACTTTTACGTGTCTACATCCTCTATTCACTCGTGTGACGTGGTTGTGCACATGCGCTACGACATTGCAAGCCTGCTAGCCCTTTAATTTTCATATTTTAATATACAGCGTGATGTTTTCTTAAATACTATCCACTTCTTTTTTTTTTTTGCTTTTTAACAAAAGAAGCTATAAGCGCAGCGAACGTGGCGTTCTTGCAGATGAGTTTCTAGGTGATGTGGACATACTTTGCCGCTAATTACGTGAGCTTCTGAAGACTAATAACTCAAAATTTAATAATCATTATTTTTAATATTGACTTAGAGCCGCTGGTTGTTTAAACAGCGAAGTTGAAGGTATTCGTATCTTAATGCGCCATTATTATTTTTCTTTATTTTGAAAGTCGCTCTTAACTCCGGATATTTATCATCGAATTTCAACGGTGAATCCAGGCAATAGCGAAACCTAGCGCGCAAGGAGCGCAGGAAAGGCCGCCCCGCTATTATATCACAAGCAAACACCCCATGACGATAAGCGCGAGGAAGTTTGTGAAACTTAACGCCTCGGCCAATCGCGGCAGATACTGATACGGCACGATTTGCCTGGCTATAGCATGTGCGGCTGTTTGCCGAGTCAGGATTTGCTGCGACATTCTATCATTCAAACCTCGCCACACGCATCTTTACTGGGTATTACCGTTTTACCGTTTGACGAGTAGGGAGACGTGCTCGGCCTCGATATTGCCTCGAGTGAGCCTTGAAATTCCATGATGATTATCGCGAATTAGGTGCGATCTTCTATATTTAAACGGAATGTGGCTGCATTCAAATTCACTATTTAGACAACTGCCCCTAAGGCAATAATGAAAGCGTTAATTATAAATTTTTTGATAATTACTGTTCGCAAGCTCTCGTTATCAGGGGCAAACTATGTCCACGTCGCCTAGGAACTCACCTGAAAAAACGCCACGTTCGCGGTGCTCATTTCTTTTTTATAAAAAAAAATAAAATTTTTCCCTCGATTGCAAGATATCATTCTGTCGCTTTCAAATTGCTTCCTCTTTGCACAAATAAATCTACAACTGGTTAATAATTAATTATTAGCAGCACCTTATGCATGGCGTCGAAAATATCATATATCGAACAAATCTTTGTATGTCCCGCAGGTCGCTGCAATCGGGTTTGACGGCACCGCATGACACGCTGTGAGGCGGCCGCCCCGTTGTTGTTGCAGATCTCAGGTACTGAAACAAATTATTTAGATATGCATTAAGATTTCTTGTTATACACTCCGACTTTACAAACTTTAGAGACACCGAACTAATAAAAACCAACCGTGAACGTTCCATAGATGATTAATCAACAATGTCCAAGTAATCGCTCGACGGCAAAGCTGCTCACTGGAGCAAGCTATTTTCCATCAAGAACTTTAACATCCCACAGCTTTAGAGCAATATTGCTGATTTCTTACAGCATCTTCGAATGATCATATTTCCGCGTTCCCAAAAGGCTGATCTTTATAGGATGGGGTGCTCTGGTCCCATTTGGATGGCCCTCTCCGAATGCCCGGGCGACTACTAGTTAGAGCACTAGACGGCGTTCCCAGTATCGCCGTCGAAGCAGCCGAGAAATGCAGTCAGTTTTCCGGTCACATCACCACACCCATTGTTCTTGCTGTTTGTTGCACCAATAGGTTGACGACCTTCGAACCATCTTTTTTTTTTACTTTTTATTTGCTTGAATCA
Organism: Dermacentor silvarum; assembly: GCF_013339745.2. NCBI lineage: Eukaryota > Metazoa > Arthropoda > Arachnida > Ixodida > Ixodidae > Dermacentor > Dermacentor silvarum. Next base: position 234,294,934 of record NC_051155.1, read on the forward strand.
CGACATTTGTTTTTGTTCGCCTGCGACGCCGGTGCCAGTCGCGCTACCAGAAGTCTTCGTCACTTTTTGCTTTCTTCCCTTTCAGTGCACCGAAAAAGGAGCTGGCTGTTCCGTTCGCGCCAGATATCTCCTACTTGTAGCCAGAGCAACTCCAGAATCTCTCCGCTCGGATGCGGAGGATCACGCCGACCATCCGAAGATGCCATTAGTAAACCAAACAAACCTTCTCCTGCTTCAAGCACAGCGTAAGTCACGCGCACATCGCTGTGCATTTGTCGTCTCTATCGCAGGCCATTGGTGTCAGGCAATTTGTTCTCCAAATGAACTTCCAAATGGCGAGGCAGCTGCTACTCACATTTCTATCTGTGCGACGCACGAATGCAGAAAAAGGGTTGATAGAGCCGCGTAGTGATAAGGCACGCCTCGGCATGTCCGGTGACTGCGGAGGCTTCCAGAACCTGTTTCTTTCGTCGACAAACCGACACTGTACAAGGTTCTGCATAGCAGAACATAGTGAGTAAAGTTAGCCACCCCTTTATCAGTTAATGATCTTAAGGAGCCCGTCTATACCAAGCGACATCTGACCGCTGACACACAGACACTCCTTAATAATGTAGCGCCATGCTGTAAAGATGCGTGGTTCTTCTCGCCACCTTCAGCAACATCAAGAGCTCACTTAGAGTCTAATAATTTACACAATTTGTCAAACGTTGTGGCTTCTTGCTTTTTGACGAGTAGAGTGAAGGTCTCCCTACAGATCAGTAGAGAAAATATTCTGGCAGTCAACCACACAGCTATTCACAAGCTGCAAGGATCCCTGTGGATAGCACTCCTTCCAACACGGCAACCGGGTTCACGTCCAGGACCACCGTTCTGCAGTACGGTAACAGCACTGTTCCTGTGGCACCTGGCAGAGTAGCTCCTCGCTTTCCACAAAACGGAACTGTCGCCAATGTTGTTCGTGACTGAGGCGTAAGAACAGTGCAGAGCTGGCTGGTAGCATTCCAGCTGGAATTCGCGAACATTACTGTTGACAGAAGGGGCACAGAGTAAGCAGCGCGGCTTGAGACCCTCCGCCGGCTCCGTCACCACCATTTCGGGCGCCATCTTACGGCAAGCAGCTTGGGACAGAGGCGTTGGCGTTGACATCTTCGCGCACGCAGGATAGTTCCCTCCCCGTACCTTGCACAGCCAGCAGCCGACCTGCACGGAGTAGTCAGAAAATGCGCTTTGGTGTTCACTGCCACAAACATTATCAAAGCTCACGAAGCATTATAAATGTAAAGGCACTGTTGACAGGTAATTTCGTCAGATTCAAGTGCCTCATTGCACACGTGTCTGGGCGGATGCCCACATTTTTGGATGTTTTAAAAGCACCTCTGGGTATGATCCCAACGACGCCATGCAGGAGTACGAAGTGACTTGCAGCTTGCAAATGGGATGTTTAGTTACCGCGTGGCATATAGTTTGGAGCTGTCGGTATTCTTACCCACTTTAAAAATGAATCTATCTTTTACTGGAAGTGATTACGGAAGTAGAAACTCTGTCTCAGACAGCAAGCAGCAGCCTGGACAAACACGCTTATGGTCACACTTTACATCTATGCAAGCAGTCGGCGTCGTCCCGCGACGAATACGTACCGTGATCGCCTAATGTGCTGCTTCGGCAACCAAATACGTGTGTTGACTTTTATAGTATACATATTTAATGGACATTGGTGTGGTCACAGACGCAACAGGAACGGAAAGTTACCGCATCTTTCGTTGCTTATCTGGAAGTACACCTCGACGGCGCCGATACCAGGCCACGGCACCCAGAAACAATGGCGGTCCTCGTTGCCTAGCATACCACGTGTAGAGAAGACAGGAGAAGTGACACAGGAGCAGGACTCAAAGGGAGGCGACAACACACAGCGCTGGCAAGCAAAAGCACTGCGTACTGTCCCGTCACGCTGCTGCCGTCCCGAACGTACACCAACTTTTCCACTGCATAGGTCGGCAAAGTCACTCCTGAGCCGACACATTCAGACTCGGATCGACCTATGAGTCTTAGTCAGAGTGAGGCCGGCTCAGTATAATTTGGTAAGTCTGAGTTCGAGTGCGGCCCTGAACAAAAATATATATTTTTGTGAGGGAATCAGAGCAAGCTTTGCTAATTTTGCTGACCTATACAAGGCTACATGGGAGACCGAGAACAAAACGCACTATGCGGTGCATGTTTTCATTAACTCAACAGGAACCAGAACTGAATAGGTACTATTCCAGTTCGACAGTCTTTAAATGACACAAACAGGTTCACGAGAGAAAAAAAATCAAACGTCACGGGTAACGAACAATAATATCACGGCAAGCATGGTGTATTTGGTGATGTGTGGGTGGGTTCATGTGTGTGAGGGTACGAGGGAGGGGAAGGTTGGCACTCGCAGTAGGCAGCGAGCATTTTCATTCGTGTTTTCTTTTCTTCTCCCGTCTTTTCGAACGACGAGTGCCTCGGCGCAAATGATTCGTAAGTGAAAGCGCGTGAGTTGAGCTAGAGAAGTGCGCTCCGAAAGACTTGCACACCGTAGGCATAGCGAGAGTACGGAGTGTAAGTTCGTTTAATAGTCCAAATACACTTCACACGAATTTGGAAAAACCACCTTACAGCTTACGTCTTCAAACTTTGATGCAAAGGATATCAGGCCTTTGTTCACACGTCCTCACTCAAGACCCACTGCTTTGCGTGTTTCTAGAGAAGGCACAACGTTGTGAACACAGGTAGCAGGGGGTTCCAACTTGCCATACTCGGCGGGCTTAAATGGGTCGTATACCACGTGACGATCGGAACACGTCTTCATGCCTTGTGACACGATAATCAAGTCAAACATCATGACACAGCATGGAGCACCAGAACGCCTTTCGTGGAAAGAAAATGAGTGGAAAGCGAAGTACAAAGCACGCTGATAACAACCTCCATTACCTCCACAGGTATGAAAAATAAAAGCGATAATAGGTGCTTCAGTTCAAATTCCTGGAGTCCTAATGGATCTTGTAGCGCTATTTGTTCTTTATATTACTAATTCATGTGCTAAATTACATCCATTCCCCCTGCAGAGGTACCGAGGCACCGTAGTTAGATGTGCCGGCAAAAAAAAGTATTTTCTTTTATTACCAAAGATGTCTTTGCGCAAATGGCTTTGTTTGCAGAGTTCCATTTCCTGTTTAAAACCCTTCTGATCCCCTACACAATTTGAGCAGTTTTCTCGCAAGGAGCGATTTGCGGATCGGCGATTCGGACGAAGTGGATGGGCGATGGGAGTAAGTAAACACTGACAGAGGATACATTCATCCACGAAATGCAAACTGGTGTAGGTGGTGCCCCTTCACATTTCCATGCGTACCCTGCTTTTTGTTTTAGCTGTCCTGATGTTCTGGTTAGAGTCTGAGTGTAGATAGAAACTAACGTCGAGCGCCATAAGCCGCTTACAGTCATCTACGTAAACAGCCCCCATGCGCAGGCGCAATTCTCTTTTGTTTACAAACGCTGCAGTACGTTAGCTCACAAAACAACAGTGAGCTTAGGGAACACTGGCACGTGGAAGTTTCGTACGAGCAATAATCCAGCAGGGGAAAGCTTCTTTTGAATAAATCTTGTATTTGTTAAATTCTCAGTGTGTAATGATCAAAGCAGAAAACTTAAACCATAGAAGCGGGCCAAGATTTACAGGATATTTTAGACCGCTTGCATGGCTTACTAACTCAACAAATACACTTAAATGTAGAGGGAAATGTAGAGGGAAATGCAAACTATCTCGCGAAGTTTGTGGCGCCGAAGTCAACACTATGATTTTTTTATGTGTTGCATTCATGCACGGTCCCTTCGTACTCTAGGGTGTTGAGTTGCTAAGCTTGTTCCTTTTATAATAAAAAGCTATAAATTAAAGCTGAGTGGCGTAATCTGACCTAGCGACTCAATACTGCCATCATATTAAGGATTGAAATTTTCTGCAGGGAGCTTCGCTCAGTGTATTGCATTTTCTCATACGACAGGAATACACCAAGCACGGAAACTCGACTGCATAAACACTAAAGCTGCACTTCTCTATGAACGAAAAAATATAATTTGATTATATAAAAAAGTAACGTTGTTTTGCAGTCCTAAATGAAGTTCGGAAATAGCGATGCACGTCGCGCGACCATACTGCGTGCTGGCAGCTCACAGAGTAACGAGATTATGGCAATATGAAAGGTATCGTCGTCTATTAATTTCGCTTTCTTATCTTTCCCCGAGAATCGTGACGTTGCTAAAGAGCTTCCACCCTATCGCCTTCGAAGAGCTCCAGTCATGCATTCACAATGAAGGGGTGTTGTTTCGTTTCAAACTTCCCTTATAGTCATATACATATAAGGTGTCTTAGCTAACGCTAGTCAAGCTGTTAAAAAAGAAGGTTTAACACACATGGTGCAAGACATAATTTTAAAGCCTACTGTGTTCGGTCGGCAGACCTCTGACGACTGAACACCAATTGAATCTTAATTTGTGAACTGGAGCTTTGCTAGGTACGTTCCTGGGAAATTTTTTTAGCGTTTTCTATTATGATATATCTATCCACTTCGCTACGTTTTTTGAGTGTCTCCTAGCGGACGCATCGTGCATCAGAGAAATTTGCACGCAGGTGGTGTTTATGTGACATAAAGTAGCCATAGTGTGCTCACCGATCAGATGTCATTAGGGAAAGGGGTAGCCTCAATTTCTTGTGATAGCCGGCTCTAAGTTAGCCTTTCTTGCAAATTATCTAGAGCTATTAAACAACAACAAAGCCGCAAATGCAAGATGCGGGATTGCATGCCACCGGCATCATTATGCAGGGTTGGACCAGCCGGTAAGCCGACCCGTGAAGACAGCGCCTCCCAATGGAGGAGGCGCTGGTGAAGATTATCTAGCTGAGCTCAATGACAGCGCGCGTGCTGCTAGAGTGCAGTTTGCTTTACCCTTTCCGACAGCCGACAGGCGTTGACTCAAATCTACGCTTGCTCACTGATGGGCTCACCTGCGAATCTATGAAAAACAACAATGCTGTAGATTTCCGCAATGTACTCTCCACTCACCTGTGCTAGGATGCGCTTGAAGCTCTTGGTGTAGCTACCGTATACTAGTGGATTTACGCATGAGTTGGACACGGCGAACATGAAGAGTGAAGACTGCAGATAGCCGTTGACATGCTCGGCACCACTCGGGTCTATCTGGTACCACAGCACCATGGTCACGTACGGTGTCCAGCACAGGAAGAATGTCAGCACGATGACGATCGTCAGCCTCAGCGTGCGGTTGCGCGCGCGCTGCATTTGGCGCATGTCCGAACGCCGCAGCCTAAGGCGTCCACGCGTGCAGATTTCGCCGTTGCCGGTGCTTTCATCCTCCTCACCTGCGTGGAGAAAAAAAAAGAATCAAAAGCCAGCACGCGTGCTTAGTGCCGCTGAGCTAGCTTCCATGATAAGTAAGAATACGTTCAAAAAGTAGATGGTGGACTGTCACCCACACAAAGAGTAAAATTCCGATGGTGAGTAGCACATCGATGAGTCTCTGTTTGTAGGTATTGATTGGTAACAAAGAGAAATACCTATAAATAAAATAACAACAAACAAACTTACTGCCATTTTGACGATAGGTGCTCTGACAAGTCCCACTTGCAGAACTACTGCTGCTATTTATTTATTTATTTATTTATTTATTTATTTATTTATTTATTTATTTATTTATTTATTTATTTATTTATTTATTTATTTATTTATTTATTTATTTATTTATTAATTTATTTATCTTACGGAGTATCTACATCGCCATAAAGGCATTACGTAGTCGGGAACAAAACATAACCAGTAAAACAGAACAGCTTTTGCACAGATATACTCACAACCAAAAGCACTACAATAGCATTTAGAGAAAGACATACAAGTAAGGTAAAACAAACAGGTTTTCAGGATATCTAACACGTACAGTTCTTTTACAATCGCGCTGTCACAGCATAAAATAAAATAGTTCGTTATTTGACACATTTACGCCTACTAGATCATTTGATAAACTGTTCCATTGTCTAATTGATTTCGGAAAAAAAAAGAGTAGTAAAAGGTATTTGTTCTACAGTTATAGACTGAGATCTTTTTGCTCATTGACTTTCTTGAAGATAACACATTTTTTTTCCACCTGCACATCATGGCTTTAGGAAATCATACTCATGCGAGACTCAACTCGTATCCTTTACTCATCAGTTGCATCGAATTCTTGATCGTTCATCATGCGCTGACTGCATTCGTTTAGACTTCTCAAAAGCATTCGATAAAGTCTGTCACAAACTTCTAGTCCACAAACTAACTCATTTGAATATTGATGGTAATCTATTTAAAATTAATCGAATGTTTTCTTGTTCATCGCTCACAATACGTTACTGCTAATGGCTGCAATTCACCGATGTGTTCTGTTGCTTCTGGAGTGCCCCAAAGATCGGTTCTCGGTCCTTTGTTGTTCTTAATATATATTAACGACCTTCCTTCGCAAGTAACTTCTAACATTCATCTCTTCGCTGATGATTGTGCTACCTTTAGAGAAATAACTGCAGATTGTGATACTAACCGTCTTCAATCCGACCTTGATATAATATCTAACTGGTGCAGTTTATGGCTAATGCAATTAAATGTTAACAAGTGTAAAGCTATGCATGTATCTAGGACACCTAACGTCTCTCAAGTAGACTATTTAAATAACCATCCTTTAGAACAGGTAACTTCGTACAAATACTTTCGAATTCATATCACATACAACCTTACCTGAGCCACCTACATAAATAATTTAGTGAACAATGCTAACCACGCTCTTGGTTACTTAAGGCGAAACTTTTTTAAGGCTCTACACTCTTTGAAATTATTGCTTTATAAAACATTAATACGCCCAAAATTAGAATACGCTACATCAGTCTGGGACCCTAATAACCTTAACTTAATTAACGCACTAGAATTAGTTCAGAATAACGCTGCTCGTTTTATTCTTCGAATTACAACAGAACTGCCGGGCTAACAGCCATGAAAACTAGCGTTTCTCATCCATCTCTTGCAGCTCTACGTAAAGTTTCCCGTTTATCATTATTTCAAAAAATGTTTCACCATACAACACTGCGTGATGTATTCATTCATACTCCACACTACATATCTCGTCGCATCGATAATTCTTACACGGTTCGCGTCCCTTCTTGCAGCACAAATACATTTTCCCAGTCATTCGTACCTCGGACGTCACTAGAGTGGAACCACCTTCACCCAAACATTGTATCTATTAGCGATAATTTCTTGTTTCGTGATGGCTTAACAAACATTACTTGCTAGAATGCGGTTTCATGTACTTGTGTATCTTGTCTTTTTATTGAACAAGAAGAAAGGGTACTGAGGGGCCTGATTATTATTAATCATATCATAAGAAGCCAACAAACAATGACACCAAGGACAACATAGGGCAAATTACTTGTACTTATTAATTGAATTAAAGAAATGATAAATTAATGGAAATGAAAATGGATGAAAAAACAACTGTCCGCAGGTGGGCAATGATCCCACGTCTTCGCATTACGCGTGCGATGCTCTTACCATTGAGCTACCGCGGAGCCGTTTTGCTGATCCACTTTCTGGGGTATTTATGTTTTTTACAACTACAACTAACCCTGGGAGTGTTAGCCAGCGCCACCACTCATAAACCATGGCGGCGGATGTGGAACATCCTTTCTGCCTCACGCGTCACGAGCACGTGATATTTTTCTGTCGGACCAATCGGTTAATTATATTGGTTTATTCTTTATTTATTAGTTAATGAATGAATTGATTAATTAGTGCTAATAGCTGCTACTAATCATCAGTTGCAGCAGTCAGTAGGGCTAATTATTTAATGAACGAATTTTTCCGCCTCGTTCATTCCTCGAACAGCTAAAGACTGGAACGGCCTTCCTGCTGGCATTGTTAACATCGCTTGCCCGTCTTTGTTCAAACAGCGTGTCATTGATCACTTTGCATATATTTAATGTGTACAAAATGTGGAACCTATGTTATACCCACCCCTTATGTAATACCCCCTCCGGGGGTCTTTAAGGACAATAAACTGAACTGAACTGAATTAATTAGTACTTATATTTGCTACTAATCAGCAGTTCAAGCACACAGCAGGCCGATCCGCTAATAAATAATTAACCGAATTATTATTACTAATATTTGCTACTAATTGGCAGTTGTAGGAGTCATCAGACCAATCGGTAATTATTTACCAGTTAATTAATTAGTGCTATTAGCTGCTACTAATCAGCAATTCTAAGGGTAAGCCGGCCAATCGGTTATTATTAAATAATTAATTAGTACTAATAGTTGCTAGTAATCAGCATTTGTAGCAGTCAGCAGGCCAATTGGTGTACTTTTTTAATAGAATGAATATATCCAAGGCACCTTCTCTTGGCTCTCAGCGCTTTATTTGTGGCTAAAAAAATGAAGCTAGCACAATTTATCTTTCATCAGAGCCCCACATTCACAAGTGCAATGTTCAAACCTAAATGAGTTTTGCTCCCTTGCGATGAGACTTGCAAATTCAAGGCACGTTCTTGCGGCAGGAAGTGCGCATAGCAATCAATTCGCGTCACCAAATAAAATTTGATGATACGGGCCGTAAGCTCCTCTAAGTGCCCACGGCATCCAACACGCACAATAGTGTCGCAAAAAGCACAGAGACTGCATGCATGCATACCGCCAAACCAGGTGAACAGCCGCGGACAGTGCTTCGCCACCCTGTCCGCGTCGCGCTCGCTGAGCAAAGAGCGACAGCAGCGCCACGAGGCGCCAGCATTGGTGGCTGGCCCACGCCGTCACACAAGTTTGAAAACTGAACCTGGGGTGCTATGCAAGATGCCCCGAGTTTGGCGAAACTCGGGATCTTCACGAGCTCTGGCGACGCCCCAAGATCAAAGAACAAATGGTAACAAGACGACGTTTGTCCATCGGCACATCTCCAATTTCATTGGTTTATCTAGATTCACTCTGGGTGGCTATTATCCCTTGGGCGTTGCCATATGGGCGGTCGACAAACTGGGGCTCACGTGATCATACGGTCGGTGCATGGTCGTGCCTTCTTTCACTTGTTTGTCGTTCCACCGAGTGCAATACAGGCACAAGCAAGTTATAAAATAAATTCATTTAGTACAATAATATTAGTCACATTAACGTGGGTTGTAAGCATTTTAATGTTTCCACGATGTACACGGAATGTGTATTAGACTAATTTGTATTTAAATACGTTTCGCGTTATGCCACGAGGGGACGCTCGCCCCCCTCTTTTTTTTCTGGATTCGATTGGCACGGCTCGATACGTGCTTGCTCTAGCATTTCCGAGCACCGATTGGTGTGCGCTTGCTTTTCTCAGTGGGTTTCCAACAGATCGCTCGTTGCTCCTTTGCTCTAGATTGGATTGGTGCGGCTCGCTACGTGCTTGCGCTCCCATTTCCGAGCAGAGATTGGTGTGCGCCTGGTTTTCACACTGGGCTTTTAACAGATCGCTCGTTGCTCGCGCTAAAGAAAAGCTGCGAGTAGCGCGCGCATCCAGCTACAAGACGAAGTGAACGTCGGCTAGCGCATAAGTGGTTTGCCGCGCGCTTACCGTGTAAGCACACAGGAATGCCGGAAAGCACACATACAAGGGTCAGAAAACTACGCTTTATTTTCTTTACTTTGCGATACACCTCCATACTGGCAAGCGTCGAGCGATGGCTTCTAACAACCGCAGGAAAGAGTCTTTGTAGTGGCTAGCCCGAGCGATCCGTGGCTTCTAACAAACGCACGAAAGGGTATTTGCAGCGCACGTGGATGTTGACTGCCACCACATGCATCCCAGGTGGGACTCCAGCATCGGTGCAGTTACCCTGTACCCATCGCTGATGAGGGAGCGCTTCACTTTTTGACAATAACTTTCTTTTTTTTTTTGCGTGTGAACGCCCGTGATGGGGTCCACAAAGTTCACGCTTTGGTTCACTGTCTACCAATGCGGATTGAGGCATAGCCCCGTTAGCATCCACTAAATTTGGGATACATTTGTATGCGGCCAATTCGTCACTATGAATAATGGTCCCCGGTTGAACATTGGCTGCAATAATGGCGCCTAGCGTCGCCGCCTTTCGTCGGTATACTTTGAAAGTCGCAACACCCCTCTGGTCGCGCAGAACATTCCGAAGACCCATGGGCCCCCAACTTTAACACCGCCGTAATTTTGGCGGCTGGCGGAAAGTTGTCGCCCGTCATTAGGCGGCCTCGATTGTATACTTTTGCTCGCCGCGAAGAAGGCACTCATCAATTTGCGCTATCTACCCGGGGTACCAAGTGGAGGTCGCGCCAGCAGCTCGTCCCTCGCAACCTTACGGGATAGTTCGTCCTGTCGGCGATGGTGTGCTCCTATAGAGGAAACAAGTCACCGGTCATCTCCTTCAACAGCCATATGTCTACGCTTTTGCTCACGCAGTACGTGAGCCAAATCATTTGCCGCCTGGAGAGGTGGTCGTTCGGATGGCCGAGGCGGTCCGTGTTGGCGAAGTAACGTCCTTCGCCTCTCTGACCGTGCAGTGCAGCTTTACCGTGTAACTGCGAAAACTGATTTCGGCACCTGTTGCATCGAAAGGCAGCCCGGCTTCCATTCTGAGTCTTCCAATATAATGTGACCACTTCGCCTACGCAGGTTGGTTGGCCCGGGTTGAACCCCAGGTGCTCGTAGGTGCCCCAGTACTCCGATGACGACGCCGGACCTGGCCTGGGGCTAGGGCGCGGTGGACGAGCAGCGCTTGAAACAGGAGAGAGCCGAAGCGATCGCACGAACTTTTCCTCCGCAGCCTAGTCACATCAGTCTGTGCTCGGAAAGCATAATATGCCCGCCACGCAGTCTCCGCAGACAAGGGCGTTCGCCTAACTCGTCACACAGCCAGCGCACTGACGTTTTGGAAAGGCAAAAACGACGCTGAAACTCTACGTCGGTCATGTAGCTGAACGGGTCCAGATGGTCATATTGACGCTTGCCGCCGCTGGATGCGATGACACAGGCTGCTGCTGCCGCCGCCATGCTCCCGAGTTTAACTCGAGAGGGGTTTCGCGATGTACGAGTTTGGCCCGAGTTCGCGTGTCAATCAAAACCATAGGTCACGCCCCGAGCGAGGCATGTAACTCTTGTGCGCGCCCACCACGGTTGGGCCACGCCCAACTTATTTTTCGACAACAGCGACGTGGTGCGGAACTGAGAGGAATTAACAATCTTGACCGGCGAAATAAAACACGCACAACGCACTGTCATCGGTGATGTACTCAGCAGCACTATAAAAAAAAAGCGTCGACTTTCGCTGCCTTATGCATATGTCTTCTTGGGCTGTGATGACCCCACAACACGGTTCATTGCCTGCGTTGTGGCTACGTAGCGCACAGCAAATAATTATCCGCACGTCACTGTAGCTGCTTGCAAGGCGTCGATGCGCCGTGGTGGACGACGATCTTGAGCAGTGCGTAGTGTTTTCCAACGATAACGTATCGCAGCTGTCATTTGAGATGGCTGCTCTGTCCATGATATGGTGCAGCAAACACGGTCAGCGGTCAGCGCAAACACACCCAGTGCAATGGCATTTTGGCATCACAAGCACGGCACACTAAACAATTGCAACACCTTCCTGCGTTCGAAGTCTAATTTCCTAACTGCACACAACAGCCCTCACCCACCAAAATGCGATTGCTGCGCTGTCGTTACGATATCCATATGCGATCGCTGTTAGCTCAGCAGCAGAGGCAATCAGCAAGCACATTGGAGTGAACAACACACTCAAATTCTGCGCACATGCGCATGGAGGCACCTTCAATGGGCAAGCGGTGACAAGCGACGAACTGTGTCGCTGGGCAGCACGCTCGTGTTCGCAATGCATCGCGGAGACTTCGCGCATGCAGATAAACTGGTGCATTTTCATTGTGCTGCGTCACTACGGACCCTAGAATACCGCACAGCCATTTTGCAGCGACAGCCGTTGCCCCCGTCTCTATGGCTAAAGTGTCGTTTCAGTTGGTAAAGCGGCGGCCTTAATAGACGCCGCAGTGAAGCACCTGCGGTGAACAGCCATGCCGCAGCGCTGCGTTGCCATTCCTGCGTTGCCATTCCGATCTGCCAATGGGCAGATCGTTGTCATGACTGACTTTATCGAACATAGCACTGCAGCACCCCTGGCGACTGCTCACCGTATGAAGTCCCTCGTGCGTGCGACCCTCTAGAATGTATCCGCTTGTAAGCTTTCGCCTCACTGTCGCCACTCGCGGCAAAAAAGTACAAAATTTAATAATTCATTATATGTCCGTTTGTCATCCCAAATTTACAGCATTCAAAACAAAAAAACCGATACTTTAAGAAGTAAAATGTTGGTTATTTTATTTGTTGTATTTCAAAGTATTCGATTGAGGGAAAGTATAGGTACAAGAATGCACCGCATGTGCCCTGTTCGCATTCGACGGAGGATAGAAAGATAATGCCCGAAAAAGGAGGCACGCCCTTGACGCGCCCGAGAAAGGCGTGGCAAGCGGCTCACGGCAAGTGTGCAGACAGACAGCGGGACAGTGACGGTATTGCTAAATTGCGATAATACGTTGATAACAATACGCGGCGCTGGCGCGTTTTGTTGCGCAGTCCTCTGTGCTTGAAGCCCGGCAGCACTGTGCAGCGCAGGGTGCGCTCATGTTGTCATACGCGGCTTTATCTCGACATTTCTTTTTGCCTGCTGTTATTGCACGTTCCTTGCTATCTTCGTTCACTGACTGCCATCGAGCAAACTCGGGTAAAACTCGGGTGAACGAGAAACTCGGCGCATCCTGCATAGCACCCCTGGTATATTAACGGTGGTTGAAGGTGGGAAAGCGGACGCGCGTCAGGTTTCCTACCCCCCACCTTTCCTTCCTTATTTTCCTTCTTTTCCTATTGCTCGTCCTCCTCTTCCAAGGTAGTTATGCAAAGTGCGACAACAGTCCTAAGTCTTTCC